>NW_026000140.1:3259148-3262851 GCF_001458135.2 Marmota marmota marmota
ATATAGTAGTTCTATTTGTAGTATTTTTTTTTTTTTTTTTTGAGGAAACTCTGTACTGATTTTCATGGGACTGTCCTCATTTACATTAGTATGTTAGTGTTTCTTCCACATCATTATCAGAATTTCTTGCTTTTTGTATTATTGATGATAGTCAGTCTGATTGGAATAAGATGGAATCTTAATGTAACTGTGACTTGCATTTTAACTTATTGGCCATTCATACTTTTTGGAGAAGTATCCATTCAGTTCATTTGCTCATTTACTGTATGGTGTGTTATTATTATTATTTTGGTGTTAAGTTTTTTGACTAATTTATATATTCTGAATATTAATCCTGTCAGAACAAGAGGCAAAGATTTTTCTCCCATTCTATAGGCTCTCTCTTCACTCCATCAGTTTTTTCTTTTGTGGTGCAGAAGTTTTTAATTTATTCCCATTTATCAATTCTTCCTGAGTAATAGGAGCCATGTTTATGAAATCATTGTCTTTGTTTATATCTTGAATTGTTTCCCTGTGTTTTGTTCTAGCAGTTTTCAAGGTTTCAGGTCTTATACTTAGATTGAATTGACTTAGTACAGTGTAAGATCTAGATATGGATATCCAGTTTGCCAGCATCATTTGACAAAGAAGCTGACTTTTCTTCAATTTTATGTTTTGGTGCTTTTGTCCAGAATCAAATGACTATAGCTGCATGTGTTTAATTCCAACTTTATTCTACCTTATCTGTCTAGATTTTTTTATGGCAATATCATGCTCCTTTTGTCACTATAGCTCTGTAGTATATTTTGAAATTGGGTGTTGTGATATCTTGGGTATGGCTCTTTTTGCTCATGAGTTCTTTGGATATTGTGGGTCTTTGTTTTTCTACATGAATTTTGGGATTATTTCTTTAGTTCTGTGTGGAAAGTTTTTGATATTTTGAGGCAGACCACAATGGATCTGAAGATTGCCTTTAGTAATATGTCCACTTTAATATATGGACATATAAGTAATATGTCCAATATTAATTCTGCTTATCCATGAACATAGGAGCCCTTTCCATTTTCTAGTCTTTTTTTTAAAATTTCTTTCTTTTTTTTTCTGGTGTTTTGTAATTGTTATTGTAGAGGTCTTTCAATTCCTTGGTTAGGTTTATTCCTAGGTAGGTATGTATGTATTTTAGTTACTGTGAATGAAATAGTTTTCCTGATTTCTTCCTCAATAGGCTCATTATTGATATATAGAAAAGCTATTATCATTTGATTTTTGTATCCTGCTACCTTGTTGAATTTGTTTATCAGATCTAAAAGTCTTCTAGAAGGGTCTTTAGGATCTTCTAAGTTTAGGATCATGTCAGCAGCAAATAGGCATACTTTAGTTCTTCCTTTTTTCTATTTTTTAAATTTCTTCCTCTTACCTAATTCCTCCAGGTAAAATTTCAAGTACTATATTGCTGAGGAGTAGGGAGAATGATTGTAGAGGAAACTCGTTCAGATTTAACTCATTCAGTATGATGCTGGCTTTGAGTTTGTCATGCATAGCCTTTATGATATTGAGATGAGATGCTTGTGTCCCTAGTTTCTTCAGGGCTTTTATCATGAAGGGGTGTTGAATTTTATTGAAGTTTTTTTTCTAAATCTATGAAGAGAATTGCTGAGAGCCATAGCCA
This sequence comes from Marmota marmota marmota, assembly GCF_001458135.2. Classification (NCBI taxonomy): domain Eukaryota; kingdom Metazoa; phylum Chordata; class Mammalia; order Rodentia; family Sciuridae; genus Marmota; species Marmota marmota. The sequence continues at coordinate 3,260,797 of NW_026000140.1, forward strand.
AGTAGGAATGATGCATGGCATTTTTGGTTGAAAGATGACGCCAGCAAGCCATTGAGATGATATGATTATGTTAAGATCTGCATTCAATTGGATATTAGAGCCCTGCTGTCCGCCTAGGCCTGCTACTTTGGAGCTCTAGAGGGACTCCTGGAGAGTTCCCATTGGTTGGGGAAGTGCAGTAGGAGGGAATTCCGGAGGAGGGATTTCCTGTTGGTGTAGTGTGGCCCGGGAGAATGCCGCGTGTGTGGTTTGGCATATTTCCCGGGAGCGTGTGTGGCATTGGCGGGAGTTTCAGAAATAAAGTTTGCTCCTACTTGAGTGGCTCGTGATTTTGTGCCCAGCCAGACTGCGGCATTTGGTGGCCCGTGCGGGGAACGCCTGAAGCTTGGAGGTAAGTAAAATTGCTCGCCCCTGAGGGAAGGCAAGAGAATGGGTGACCATTTCAAAAAACAATGTGTTCTTGTTTTGATTTATTTTGTTTTTGTTTCAAGCTGCCTTTCCCTAGAACTTTCTCAGGCAAACTGGGAAAAATGGTTGGCTCAAGGTTTGAAGTTGTTCGGCCCTGAGGAAAAGAAAATTGATACAACAAGTTTTTGTTCCGTTTTTGTTTCATTCTGTTTTTGTTTTGTTTTGTGTTATTTTGTTGGGTTGTGTTATCTTTTAGTAGATTAGAAATTAGTAAAAAACAAACCGAAAGAGTGTTAAGTAAATTGTTAGAGGTCCAGACTATAGTAGAAAACATGTTAGATCAAGCAAAAGAGAAGGTCTCTCGAGCTAGTCAGATAGAGGAAGAAAATTTAAAGGAAGAAAGCTTAGAGGAGAAACAGCTATCAGGGGGGAAGCTACAATAGGAGGCTGCTACTAATTCCGTTCTATTACCAGAGGACATAATTCAACCAATAGCTCCATCTATGGAGACAGCTGAGTGGCCCTCAACCCCCGTAGTTGATAGATGGAATCCTGAGGCAGGACCTCAAAGATTAGCATGCCCTGTACTAGAGCAGGCAGGAGGGCAACGAATTCACCATGCTTTAGATTTCAAAACAGTGAAGCAATTAAAGGAGGCTGTAACAACCTATGGTCCCCAAGCACCCTTCACTGTAAGCATGGTCGAATCCATTACCAACTTGGACATGATGCCAGCAGATTGGGCTAACATGTGTAAATCTGTGCTAAATGGAGGACAGTATTTGTTATGGAAGGTTGCCAATAAGGAATTTTGCATGGAGACAGCTAGGCGAAATGCAGCAGCCAGTTACCCTCAAAGAAATCTAGATATGTTGTTAGGAAAAGGACCTTATGAGGGTCAACAGCAACAAATTGAATATGATCCTGCTATATATGCACAAATTGCTGCAGACACAGTTAGGGCATGGAAGACTTTACAAGGACATGGAGATTTACAAGGTCAATTATCTAAGGTAATACAGAGAGCTAATGAACCTTATGCTGAATTTGTAGATAGGCTTATTCAAACAGCTGCCAGAATTTTGGGGGATACAGAACAAGCAATGCCATTAATAAAACAACTGGCTTATGACCAAGCAAATTGTTGCTGCAGAGAGGTCATTAGACCATGGAGACATGAAGATTTAAATACATATATTAAATTATGTAGAGACGAGGTGTCCTAGATCAATTAGGTTTGACATTAACAATAACATCAATCCTAACGCGCCCACTACTAGGGCTAGACAAGGTTTTAGGAAAGAAAAAAGATTAGGAGAACAAGAACAAGGTATAGCAGCACCAATTCAAATAGATCAAGGAATAAATAGACATGGATTGGATTTTCAGAAGGGGCCACTGAGACAATAAAAATTACTTAGAAATCAGAAAGACCAGTATGGGTTCCTCAGTGGCCCCTGAATAAAGAAAGATACAAGTAGCCCATGACCTGGTCAAACAACAATTTGAGGAGGGACATATACAACCTTCCGTATCTCCCCATAATACTCCCATTTTTGTCATTAAAAAGAAATCTGGTAAATGAGATTATTTGCAAGATTTAAGAGCCATTAATAATGAGATGGTTATTATGGGACCTGCTCAATC
>NW_026000140.1:3264166-3269146 GCF_001458135.2 Marmota marmota marmota
AAATTTGGGGGCCAACAGAGGTGAGGCAAAGAACCTCACCCCCCCACTGGTGCATAGGGCTATCCACAAGTATGGCTGTGTGCTGGACCGGTAGTCAGTGATGGGTATGATCCAATTGCAGTGATACCAACCTAAGACAGGAGGCTGACTCCTAGAATTCAGCTCATCCAATGACGGGTAAGGACCATATGTTGTATTGGACAACCTAACAGGCATGGTCCCTAAGCCACATTGCTTGTTGCTTAATTAAACAGAAGGGGGGAGATGCTGAGAGCCATAGCCAAGTAGAAATGATGCATGGCATTTTTGGTTGAAAGGTGACGCCAGCAAGCCATTGAGATGATATGATTATGTTAAGATCTGCATTCAATTGGATATTAGAGCCTTGCTGTCTGCCTCGGCCTGCTACTTTGGAGCTCTAGAGGGACTCCTGGAGAGTTCCCATTGGTTGGGGAAGTGCGGTAGGAGGGAATTCCAGAGGAGGGATTTCCTGTTGGTGTAGTGTGGCCCGGGAGAATACTGCATGTGTGGTTTGGCATATTTCCCGGGAGCGTGTGTGGCATTGGCGGGAGTTTCAGAAATAAAGTTTGTTCCTGCTTGAGTGGCTCATGATTTTGTGCCCAGCCAGACTGCGGCAGAGAATTATTTGATTTTTGTTCTCAATTCTATTTATGTGTTTTATTACATTTATTAACTTGCATTTGTTAAACCATCTTTGCATCCATGGAATGACACCAACTTGACATATGTCAACATTTTAATGTGTTGTTGAATTCAGTTTTCAAATATTTAGTGAGAATTTTTACATTAGATTATCCAACTAATGTTCAAGTAAAATAACCTCACTGTCTCCCCAACTCTCTCTACTTTATATAGATGTCAGAATTGGGATGAAGGATAGGGATAGAAGACAGAGTAAGTAATGAAATTTTGTACATTTTTGATAATTTGAATGACTTCAAATTTATAGTAGAGATGAGAAAATGATACTATGAGTAGGGTAGCTTTTTATGTCTGAGAAATTTTCACCATGGTAATTGGTATAGTGGTTTATTTATTTTCTATTCTTTCATTCATTTATCAAATATTTATTGAAATTTGTTATGTGCTTTGCCAAGAAGTTTCAGGCCACAAGAGAAACCAAGATAATAGTCATTACATTGACATGTCCTTGATGGCCATCATTGAAAGCACAGGTGTACTCTCAAGGAAAAGCATCAACATTTGGAATATAAGATGCTAATATATGAGAAGAATAGAAAATTTAAATGAACTCCATCTACAAAATTAGCTGATGAAATGATACTAGATATCATGTTTATGATTAATTTTCTATGCAATCATTCCATTATAAAGAAAAACCCAGGGCTGGGGATGTGGCTCAAGTGGTAGCGCGCTCGCCTGGCATGCGTGCGGCCCGGGTTCGCTCCTCAGCACCACATACAAACAAAGATGTTGTGTCCACTGAAAACTAAAATAAAGAATGAAAGAAAATAAAGAAAACCCCAGCCCTGAAAATTTGAGAATAAAGTTATTTTTGTTCAAAACAAGAATCCATCTCCAGCAAGATCAAAGAAGGCTGTGAAAAGAAAATGCCAGAGCATGAAACATACATAATTAACTCAAGTAAAGATGATAGACCGCAGGATTTATCTCTAAGAGAAGCAAAATTTACTGACAATGAAAATGTTTGTCTAGAAAGAGACACTGACCTAGACAACTGTTTTGCTGAGTAATATAACTATCTACTGAAATTTATAAGGCAAACAGAAGGAAACCTTATAAAATTTGTTCTATGTAGGCTAATCTGTGTGAAAGGATAAGGAAAGTTGTAATTCACTAGATATATGCAATTTCAAAAAAAAATCACAGCTTTAAACTATAGAGTTTTCACATAAGTTAGTTGTCTTATTATAATGATGGCTAACATATATTGAGTACTTGATATGTGCCAGGCAATGAACTAAATATTTTGTTCAGATTGTCCTTTTTAATCTTACCACATCACTTAAAATAAGTACAGTTCCCCCCAATTTTTCAGATGAGCTTAACAAAGAAGTTAAGGGACTTAAGATTCACACCTACAAATGGCAGATTTAAGATTAGACCCCAGGAGTTCTGACCTAAGAAGTTACCCAGCTGTTAGGGGGAAGGTTAGCATGGACTAAATTGAATTCTGTTTGAGTCAGTAGGACAGATTAAATGTTCTGTGCTTCAAATTTCATCATATATAACGTTCACATGAGAATATTCATATGAAGTTAATAGTAATGAAATATCATTTAAAGACTATGAGGTGTCTTCCTCCAGGATGGTTTCATCTACAGGGAGTGTGAGATGGGAAGAGACAGATGTTCAATTGAAATAGTGCAAAAAATGTTCTTTTAGTTCTGATAGCACTAGGTGCTAGTAGTGTGGCAAATAACAGGTAGTAATGGGAGAGGCTGCTTCTCTTCTCTCAGGAAGGCTGCACTGGGAGTGAAAAGAAAGCCGCACTGCCCCCATCCCAAGTTGGAAGTCTGAATGTATTTTCCAACAGTTTGTAACTGATAAAATACTAGTTGCATCATATACTATTTCTGATACTTGATGAGTTGCATTATTCTAATAATTAACTCTAAGTAACTCTAATAATTCTATCCACTCAAGTTAAAAAAAAAAAAGCCTAAAACTTAACATAGATGAGAATTTATGAAACCAGAGGAGGAACTTAGCAATTGAAAGTGGACTCAAGATTAGATGTGAGTAGCCTAAAAGAAAGTGAGGCTAGATGTTTTTCTGTAAGTTTTAATATACAAAATATTTTACACATCTCAGATTTCTACATGAATACACAAGGAGACACACAGATCTCTGTACATCAGACCTTCTAAGAATTGCTAGACTATGAGGATCTCCCCGTAGATTGCTGCAACAAAGAAAATCCTCCAAACTGTTACCCTCAGGCGGTAGGTTCCATTGTCACAGGTTTAGAAAATTTTCAATAAATAAATAAATGAATAAAACACTTCAAAACTGATATTTAATTTTTACTCTACTTTAGGCCTGTAAAATGTGATTGATTGTCCTGAGTCTATTTTAGATTCAGTGAGGATGATCGCTGGCAAAACCCACATTATCAATTTGGTTTATGCATAATGTTTTGAAGTACCTATCCAGCAGTAATCCAAAAAACTCTTTCCATTTAACATTTTCTATTTCCATGCTCTATTTTATTGAATCCTATTGGATTTTGGTATAATTTTGAAAGTAATAAATGATTATTATAGATGACTAGGAAAGTAGTAAAATTTAGAAAGAAAAAAGTAAAAAAAGAAAAAGAAACTTTCTGATTCTATCACCAAGAAATAGGTATAATTAACATTTACTTTCATCTTTTCTGTGCATATAGGCATATTTGTGTGTGTGTGTGTGTGTGTACGCACATATGCATGTGTGTGCATGCGTTTTTAAAAACAAGATTGGAATAATTCTTTTTAGGAAACATTTGGTCCTGCAATTTATTTGGAGTCATAGAAATTTTTGTTAAATGATGCTTTATTATTGTCCTATCATGGTCACAAACGTAGGGACTTAAAATGACAGAAATCTACTCTGCTTGAGGAGACCAGGAGTCTGAAATTGTCTTACAGGGCTAAATCAATGTATTGGAAGGACCTTGTCCCCTCTGAGGCTCTAGGGAGAATCTGATCCTTGACTGTCCCCATTTCAACTTTCCATGTCATTAAACCAGCTTCAAAATAAATATCATTTTAAATAATGGTTTCCCATCATAATGATTTAGTTAATTTAACTGCTTTCCTATTTGGTATTGGTCATTGTGGAAGTTAGGTTGTTTTTTATTTTGATTTTTTGTTTTGATTTTGTCTTTGATTTTGTAAGTGACTCACAGATAAGTATCTCATATCATTCATTTTTATTAATTTTTTATGAATTTTCTTAGGATAGATTATGAGGGGAAATACTACGTCCAATATACTCCTGAAACAGAGTAGATTTCTATCATTTTAAATTACTATGTTTGTGACCATAATAGGATAATATTAAAGCATCATTTAACAAAAATTTCAATGACTCCAAATAATATATGTACTTTTAAAGAATACTTGACACAAATTGCCAAGTTACTTTCTTGCATAAAATGTCCTAGGTCCTAAGTTTGATCCCATCTGGAAAAAAAAAAAAAACAATTGAGAGAGATTTATATGTAAAAAATAATGGTTATGTTTTAAGCAAACATTTATTTGATATTTTAAATTTCATTAACCTTTGAAAAATTTATTTGTGTCTATTATGCATTTTCCTACTGAAATTAGATTTTTTTCATATTAACTCTAATGTAAACCTTATATATTATAGAAACTAAGTATTTGACATTCTAAAATTTCTCATTCCTTAGATATGTGTCACATTTGCTTTATTTAAAATTCTTCTTTTACTTATAATTGTTAGTTTACTGGCTCAAATTTGAGCAAAGAAGCAAGAAGACTTGAGTTTTTTAATTCCTGCCCTGTCAATTTCCCTTGTTAGGGAAATATGTATATATATTTATAATATATATATAAATACAGTCTGCTCCTGATTCTTTTTTTTTAAATTTTTATTGTTGGTTGTTCAAAACATTACATAGTTCTTGACATATCATATTTCACACTTTGATTCAAGTGGGTTATGAACTCCCATTTTTACCCTGTATACAGATTGCAGAATCACATCGGTTACACATCCACTGATTTACGTATTGCCATACTAGTGTCTGTTGTATTCTGCTGCCTTTCCTATCCTCTACTATCCCCCCTCCCCTCCTCTCCCCTCCCCTCTTCTCTCTCTACCCCATGTACTGTAATTCATTTCTCCCTCTTGTTTTTTTTCCCTTTCCCCTCACTTCCTCTTGTATGTACTTTTGTATAACCCTGAGGGTCTCCTTCCATTTCCATGCAATTTCCCTTCTCTCTCCCTTTCCCTCCCACCTCTCATCCC
>NW_026000140.1:3269155-3385797 GCF_001458135.2 Marmota marmota marmota
GCCTTTAATTTCTTTCATCTGTCTAATTGCTCTGGCCAGTGTTTCGAGAACTATGTTGAACAGAAGTGGTGAGAGAGGGCATCCCTGTCTTGTTCCAGATTTTAGAGGGAATGCCTTCAATTTTTCTCTGTTCAGAATGTGCTCCTGATTCTTAATGAAGCATGGTGCTAGAAAATTCTCTGTTTAAAGGGAAACAGAATTTGTCCCATGGCATTTATACATGGATATGTAGTTCCTTCTGGTGTTCACTTGGTAGATGTCCAATTTTATGCCATGTGAGATATAGTCCATAAAATATTTGAAGATGACCATTGGAGGTCCCTAAGTTACAAATCTAAATTATGAAAAAAAGATAAAGAGAAATACCGATTTAAATGATCTGCAGTAATACTTACTTGTTGAGTCATTCCAAGTAAGTCACTTAAATTCACAAGGCAGTTTCCTTTACTTAAAAATGCAGATAACAACTACAGTAGCCATTTGAATTGAAAATGGAATATAGTCATTGTCAACATAAAATTTGAATTGTACTTTAAAACTCTTAAAGCTCCAAAAACTTAGAAGATAATAAAAATTTTGGACTTTCAAATTTTTGCAAAAAATACACCAATAATTGAAAAATTCAAATTCTTACACACATTTAAAAATTGCTGTCAATTTAGTGAGTAACATATAATAAGGAGAGTATGAAAACGTTCTATAAATAGAGAAGCTATTGGTCAAGCTGACAAAGAGTTTAAGATTGAATCTTAGATAAAATGTTTGTAACTGTGATTGTTCTTAATTTTAAGGAAGACAAATACAATGAGACAATTGAGAAGAGCCTCAGAATTGTCCAATAAGAAGGCAACAGTTGCAAAATTTGGGGGAGGATGACTTCAAATACCAGTAAGTTCCTTATACAAGTGTGCTAACATTAGTGACCAGGCAAAATAAAAAAAATTCCTCAGACATAAAAAATAAAAGTCAGCCTTAATTAAGGCACTTCACAAACTCTGGGAAAGAATAAAAACAAAAAGTCCAACAATGTACATTAAAATGTCACATTAAATCTTATGTCAGAAATGAGGTTAGAAATGGGAAAAGATCCAGGATTATGGATAAACTGGTTCTCTGATGCTTGAATTTCTGTTTGAAGTTGGCTTTCCTACTCCCAAAACAGGATCCCTGAATTTTGCCTTGTTTGGGAGTAGGATGAGCAAACTAAAGGTCATTATTGTTTCCTAAGAAAGAGATGGTTTGCCCAGGATTTGAGCCTCTCTTAACTGAATTTATAGAAATAACTCTGGAACTGCTTAATAGTGTAATAATTATTCTCTCAGTGCTCTTGTGAGCATTCATGAGTAATATGCAGTTAATTCCTATTTTCTTAGTTACCATGTAGTGCAGTGTTTGTTGATAGTGAACATCTTCAAAACATGGTTTAATCTTTATTTATTTATATATCTATTTATTTATTTGGTATCTGGGATTGAACTCAGAGGCACACAACCAAAAAGCCACATCCTCAGCCTTATTTTGTATTTTATTAGGGTCTCACTGAGTTGCTTAGCTTCTCACTTTTGCTGAGACTGGCTTTGAACTCATGATATTCCTGTCTCAGCCTCCTGAACCTCTGGGATTACAGGCATGTGTCACCACATCAGGTTAAAATATGGTTTTAAAAATATGACTTTACAGTTTTTTCTGCCATCTTGCTGTTAGCTGAGAATTCAAACCCAGACCATTAAAGATCTTATTTTCCTTCATCTCACTGCCAACATGTGTCTATCAATTTCTCCCTTTAACACTTACTAACTACACAAAGGATTTGTAGAAGGATTTTCACTTTCAAGCCAAGGAGCTCCACAGGGAAGAAAGGACAGGCAAATCTAAGAGCTTCTGAGGTAACCATGAAATGAGAAAGGCAGCAAAAATGCAGAGACATAGGAGGCAAGGTTGAGGAAGATGGAGAGTGAGGAGACATTTCTCTACCATTTTCTGAGAGCAGGCAGCACATTGTACTTATTTTGACTTACCTTGAAGGGTCTGGGTTTCAATAGCTATTCCATGGTCGATAGGAACCTACTTATGTTCAGAACCAAATGAATGTTCTCTCAGCTCCCTTATCAAGTTTACAAAGATAGCCCCCCAGCTCTCCACTGAAGGACTGATCTCTCTTGGCAAGGAAATGGTGACAGCTTTGACTACCTGCTGTACACTAAGTAAGGAGTTTGTCTGTGTTGATAATTTGGTGAGCATGGCCCGTACATCTGAAATTGATTCCTGTGCATGTATGAGTTTATCAGGATGAATTCAACTACTGTGTAGAATCATAAAGCTCGAATGAAAATAAATGAATAAAATTTTTTTCTTTCTTTCTTTTTTTTTTTTTTTTGTATCAGGGATTAAACCCAGGGGCACTTATGAATTTATCAGGATGAAATCAACTATTGTGTAGAATCATAAAGCTCTAACAAAAAATAAATAAATAAAAGAGATTCAAAAAACCAAAAAAGTATTTCCACTCTATCTACTTTCTTCTCTTCCTTGTTTTCAACATTGTTGAGCAAGTAATGTCAAGTCCTTCTTTTGGCTTACTGTGTGAAGACCCTAAGAAGCAAAAGAGAATGACTTAAATATTTTTCAAAGATTATCTAAATTATCTTGCTTATTTCTTATTTATATGAGAAATGATTTGTTATGGTAAATGTCCTAGGAATTACAATATTTTTTTATAATGATGCAGGAAACCTTATAATTTTAAGTACCAATACAAATTCTTCCTTTTGCTCTAAGAGGAAGAGTTCAGAAAGACATCTGCTACTTCCAGCCCAATCCTTTTAAGCCTGGGGAGGAAAATACCCAGCAGGGAAACATACCCAAGAAACACAGTGTTTGCTCACTACTTTCTGCTTGTTGACTGCAGTTCTCTGCTTACAACTAAAAGTTTGTGTGTATGTTACCAAGAAATTGATCTGTATGCATTCCAATTGCTATCTTTTGAATATTTGTCATAATGTCACTTAGGACCCCAAGCTTCACCTTCCTTTTGGCATAATACAGTGTTTTGAGATCCTGTGTCTTCTGAGTGAAGTTCACAGTGATCATGAAGCTTATAACTATTCATCTAATCATACTTTTCAAAACTCCATTTAATATTTAAAATCACATCTGAGTTCCAATTCTCATTGGTCCAGGCAGATTTAGATCTTGGAGAATTATATGGAATAAATGAAAATTGAACCATCAACCCTGCTGTGGACCATTGTGTAAAGCAAACTTTGCCTTCAGAAGGCTCTGCTGCAAGTATTTGAAAGCTGATGAAATGTGTGTGTTGCCCTCCTCTCAAGGTTTCTTTACCTCTGGTATGGACTGGTGTCAGGCTCAGAGTGAGGACTTTCAGAGGTGTTCTTCTATGCCTGTTCTTTTCAGCCAGGGGGCACCCCATGCAACCAGGAGAGGTTTACTGTAATAAGTTATGTGCTTTTGGTGTTCCTTCTACCAAATTGTCTACTCTCTCCTGTTCAGAAAAACACCAGTGCGTATTTATTACCACTGTTTATAACAAAATCCCGTTTTGTCTTTTCCTCTGCTAGACACTTGGAGTGCTTAGCAGACAGTGATTTGGAAACGTGAGGTAGGGCAACTAGTAAAACGCTCATGGACAAGTTCTCAATGAATTGGATTTTCTTAAGAGAATGACAAGAATATTCATCTTGAGTATTTCACTTAATGATTGAAAAAAGAAGGGGTCCAAAAGAATTTTACTCTCATTATTTTTTTTAATATTTTTTAGTTGTAGTTGTACACAATATCTTTATTTTATTTTTATGTGGTGCTGGGGATCGAACTCAGGGCCTCGCATGTGCTGGGCGAGCGCTCTACCACTGAGCCACAATCCCAGCCCCTTTACTCTCATTCTTTAAAGTGATATTTTAAATGCTAAGAAATAAACCCATTTTTAAATTTATTTACATAATATCTTTATCAAAAATAGTGGAAATTATATCTTTACTGAAGAAGGGAGATTGGAGTCGTTTTGGAGATAAATTTTCTGGAAAAATCAAGTGTCCTTGTTGCCAAAAGCTTGCTATTGTCCCCCATGCCAATGCAATAACAAGGACATGGTTTTTGAGAAAAAGGCAAAGAAGGTTTATTGCTTTGCTAGCAAAGGAGAAACACAGGGGACTCTTGTCCCAAAGACTGTGATTCTGCCCATCAGCAGGAACACAGGGCTTTTAAAGAGGTGACTCAAAGGCTACATTCCATGTGTTCTCTGTCTGGAGTTGTAATTCACTTGTTAATTTGGGAGCTAGTCATTTCTGAGATCTTCAGATGTCATCAATCCACAAAGTCTGGATTACTTTGTTCCTTGGGTATGTGTGTACTCAGGGACAGATTACTGTGCCTAGGATGGGGAAGAAAGGTCATCCTGTTTCCCCTGAGATTTGGGAGGGGGAGAAATTAGGGAGGAGCAGTGAGACAGCAAGAGAAAGAAACATGTCCATTTTAAAAATAAGTTGCAGTGAGCGAGCAGCAAAGGGTATATTCAAAGCATCAAGTGGACCACTGTTAAAAAATCATTTATTTTATAGCTCTGTTCATTTTTTATACCATTTTGCTCGTAGTTCCACTACCCTCCAAAGAGTCCATCCTAGAAATTTAGTGGAAAATTTTCAAAAATAGAATATTTTAGCTCTTTACATTTCCTCAAGTATTGAGATGGCCAAGACATGTGATTTTCCAACAAGCATTTTGGAAAAGAGGAGTGTCAGGAAGAAATTGTGAATTAGTTCTGTTTGATTTCTTTAGGTCATAGGTTTCTTGTTAATTTGGTGAAGCTTAAGCCTGGATTCTGTAAGCACAGTCAGGCATTGGAGGGGCTCATTTTCTGGGTGGAAAATGGCCTGTGGTTACAGAGGGGCTCTGAGTTTTATAGGTTACAATGAGGGTGAATTAATCATTGGAGATTGTTGGTTTGGCCAATCAGGAAAAAAGTTGTGAAACATCTGAAACTTCTTGTTACTGGGAAGAGCCAAAAGCTCAGAACCAAGCAGGTGTTTACTGTTTATCTTCCTCCTCTGGGATCCATTGTTAGCTGGAGCTTCACTGTTTGCTTTTCTCCAAGAAGGACTCACTGGCTATGGAAAAGGGTGAAAGTCCATGGCCTCAGGCTCAGTCCCTTCCGGATTCTTTGTTATTGGGAAGGGTTAATGTTTGCCTTACTTTTTCTCCCTCCTCTGGGCTACACTGCCCTCCTGTTTTCCCTGGGGCAGTCTTGGGGGATGTTTATTTCCCTAATCCTTCAGACTCACCCAGGAGGAGCTGCAGACTTTGTTAACAAACTTCTCTGATATGGCAGAGAAATGCTGCAAAGTTCAGGAGCCAGAAGCCTGTTTTATGGAAGAGGTAGTTCTATTTCTTTTCCACTAAGATTTAACTGGTATCTCTGGTCAAATAGAACTCCCCATGGGACTCTGCCTCCTCTGTGCAATGTCTCTGAGACCTGTGTTTGAGAGCACAGGTGCTGTCTAGCTCACCTGCAGGCACCTCTCTGATTCAGGTATTGGGAACTGTCTCCTCCATGAGCACATGGTGTCAGGAAAGCCAAGGTTCTAATCCCTGCAGCTTTGGTTATGTCATTCAAACTGAATTTCAGTTTATCCTATGTAAATGGACCGGTGATAATGCCCTTGAGTTATACCACTGATCCTTACTCACCTGTTTGGAATCTCTCATCATAATAAACAGAGTCAAGGTGACCTACAAAGGAAATCCTGATCTGCTTAAAAGGAAGGAGAGCAGGAAGGATATGAGAAAGGAAAGCCTGGCAGAGGTGGCAGTCTCTCCTTCCTGAGCCATCCAGTAGCCCTAGTTGAGAGCACATGAGGGAGTGGAAGGGAAGGAGTGGGGGTAGGGGTGCCCCTACTTCCTCTTGCTCCAGTGACTGCAGCAACTCCTGTGGAGTGAACCTCAGTTACCCGTGAATGTTACCTGCAATAGGTGATATGTGACCTCTAACTCCTGTGGTTATTATTTTATGTCCAGAGCCAATAAGTTCTCATTAGGATTTGGTAAAGTTTTATAGGAGAGAACAGAGTAGACAAACATGTGTGTGGGGATTTTCTGGGAGAAGACACAATGTGAATGTTCTAGATGTTTTTTCCATGTGACATTCGACCTAGTGATAAACTGCTGCCAAAGAGACTGTTGCCATCTAATGACATAGGCTAGTCTGACTGAGACCTTTCCAGAACACCATGTTCTTGTCCAAAGATAGTGTTATCACAAGGACAGCCTGATACCAGAATGATGGTCATTTTTCAGGACTTTATTTCCTTTCTAATTTGGGGCTCACCTAAAGGGATGATTAAGATTTAACTTCCCATACTGCCAAGTATATATGGTTCTATGTTTTACTACTATAGAGTACTTTTCATCTTTTCTCCACTATGTTTAAATCTAATTCTCTTATTGCACAGGATTCTATAGTGTACTATCCACACAGTGAACTATCTTGTGTAGATATTTCAAACTCTTTGTAGCTGAAATATGCCAGGATTCAACTTTACCTAAGATGAAGCTTTGGTGAGGACTGTATTTGGCTGTCCTCACAAAGCATGGCAGATAAATTCACCAAATAGGGCTGTCCTACCCCAACTTCAGACCCATGAGCCGGCGTATGATCTTAGTGCATATGCTTCTCATCCATTCACGGGGCATGTGATTATAACTCCTCAAGGCACAGTGATAAAGATCTTTTAAGAACCCTCTTGCCACTATGTAATTATATTTATATCCACTCTCCAAGAGCCTACCTGGGTTGGCCCAGGCAGTTATTTTGTGAGAGAATTGTTCTAAAATTTCCAAATAAGAAGAGAAGTGGTGCAAAGTTGCTTTTGGCTTTCTCCTAAATCTATCTAAATTTCCCTCATTTTACTTCCCTTTTAAGGGATAATAGGTCTCAGAGTGAAATATTCTTTCTGTTGTCATTCTTTTTGAATGTCTCTTTTGCTTTCCTTATTCTTCCTCTGGAAAGTCTCTCCATTTTATTTTTAGGTAGAATGGAATGTCCCTTATTTACATTCAGAGTTCTAGCCACAGCCTATAAAATGACATTAAAAAAAAAAAAAAAGATTGAGACCATTCAGCTTTTGCTTTTGATATGTAGATGAACAAGATTAAAGTGTAAAATATTTCTCTTCTATCAAAAAAAAGGTCTCAAGATTTTTGCATCCTGAAAACTCTATAATGACAGATGGATAGTAGCATTTCTTTCTCTTTTCATCCCTGCTATAACATTTTAATTTTCCCCAAAGCATTGAATACATAGAAGATAATATATAAGGAGGTAAAAATGAAAACTATTTCAAAAATTATCCTCTGTAAATATGTATTTTCATGTCTACATATATTTATTTTCCTCTTCCTTCTTCTTCCTGGTTTTAGTAAATTAGCTTTAACACCCCACATTTGTTTCAGAAATAATTGTATTCTCTCATTCAAAAGTTCTCTTCTCCCTCCCTTTAGAGAGAGATCCTTGCAGATCACTGTATCTTCACCCAATCTCTGTGGATGTTGATTCTTTACCTTCATCTAGTTAATGCTGTCTCTTTTCCTTAAGTTTACCTGCTTTGGTCCATTAACATGGTTGCATCTCCAGCTTTTGTATGCCAAGCCTATTTCATATCTCTTCTCTATACCTCCTTGCCTTGATTTTGATTACTCTTCTCATTGATAAATATTAAACATCAATGTTATACAACCTTCTTTGGCACCTTATATTTTACCAATTTGTTGGCCTTTCACTTCTTTAAAAGAACAAGTATTTGTCACTTATGTTAGCTGAATGATTCAGATTATAAAAGACTCTCATTTCTACTTTACTTCTCTTTCTATACTAAACACAGAGTCAATCACATTATTTGCAGTTAGGATTTTATTTTATAGGCAATGGAGAGCCATTATAAATTTTTGAGTGGAAGCAAGTTAACAAATGCATATCATATCCCAGAAAAGAAAAATCAAGTGTAGTCATTTATTTTATAGCTCTGTTCATTTTTTATACTATTTTGCTTATAATTCCATGACCCTCCAAAGAGTCTATAGTATAATTTTAATGGGAAAGTTTCAGAAGATCTTTTCAAAAATGGAACATTTTAGCTCATTACATTTACTCAAGAATTGATATGGCCAAGACATGAATTCTCCAACAAGCATTCCGGAAAAGAGGAGTGTCAGGAAGAAATTATTAATTAATTCTATTTGATTTCTTTGGGCCAGAGGTTTCTTGTCTACTTGGTAAAACTCAAGCTTGGAGTCACCTATGAGGGGCTGCAGTCTTTGTTTACAAATTTCTCTAATATGGTGGAGAAACGTTGCAAAGTGCAGGAGCCAGAGCCTGTTTTCTTGAAGAGGTAGTTTTTGTTTGGAAGATCTATCCAATGGTGATAGAGGTATGTTAAAGTCACCTAGTATTATTGTGTTGTGGTCTATTTGAGTCTTTAACTGGTATCTCTGGTCAAATAAAATCAATGGAACTCCCCATGGGACTCTGTCCACTTTGCAATGTCTCTGAGTCCTGTGGTTTGAGAGCACAGGTGCTGTCCAGCTCACCTGCAGACACCTCTCTGATTCACGTGTTGGGTATTGTCTCTTCCATGAACACCTGCTGTAAAGAAAGCTGTCAGGAGTCATTATGAGTTTTTGAGTGAAAGATAACAAACACATATCATATTTGAGAAAAGTGTGTGTGGGAATAATGTGAAGGATAGCTTGTGTTTGAAGTAGATCTATTCCTTAATATATTACTACAAGGAAATAGAACTGAGAGAGAGAGAATAAGTACAAGAGATTGAAAGAATCAAAAAGATAAAAGATATTAAACAGTTGTAAGAAAATAAAAAAGTGAACAATTTTTTTTCCACCAAGAATATGGGGAACAAAAATAGTATGATTTCAATATTAGAGAATATTGGCCAAATTACATTGCTTTATTGTGTTCATTTATGAATATGTAAGAATAAATCCCACCATTAAGTCCAACTATGATGCACCAATAAAAAACATGGAAAAAAACCATGATTTCACTGAGATCAACATGAAATAAGCTAATCAAATGTTATTGACTATGTCCTTTTATATGCATGGAATACATAGCAAATTCTTTCTCATTGGGATTGAATAGTGACTTGAATGCAGTTTAAGAGAAATGATGGGAAGTGGTGTGACAGGAATGTGTGAGTTAGGACTGGGCAGGACTGATGGGAGTGAGGTTCTGTAGTGAACTGGATGATCCATGATCTACCTAATGACATGCAGTTTAAAATGCTTTTAAAACATTTTTCATCACAGTAAAAAACTGGAATATCTCTGCAAATGTGTTAAGATTGAGGTGTAGAGGGAAGGACCTCTTACATCATGGAGTGGTCATACAACCTGACCTCTACCAAATGTATGTTTAAGTTAGACCTCAGACCTCAGATTTTATATCATATCTTTGCTTTTTATTGAGTAGGAAGTTTAGGAAATGAAACAGTGATAATGGTGACTCACTTGAATTGTCACTATTGCTGGCTATGGAGTTATCCCTGTGCTTGGAATAAGGCAATTTATGTAGTGTTAATATTTATATTTACTCTGGACTCCCCCTACTTTTAGCCTAGTTGAAGAACAACCTGGAACAAAAATGTTAAACACAAATGTGTTAAAATTTTTAGTAAGGAGGGGATAAATGGGTCTTCTTAGAATTCATCATGGCTGTTAATTTTCCCTTTAGTATTTTCACTCCAAAACAAATAATAGTGATCTATAGCCCAGTAATATTACTAATATTATGAACAATATTGTCACTATTTATAGGCAATTGATTTCATTTGTTTAATTAAATGATTAAAATTGCCTTTGAAATATAATTGTGTGGCTTTAATTAAACAAGAGGTTGCATTTTTTTTCCAATAAAAATAAGCCTATGATGTTTTAAGAAAATCCAATAGAAGAACATAATTACACAATCAGAAGTTTAAGAACATCTTCATTTCAATGCAGAATATTATAAAGCAAAGCAAATAGATTTTATGATATCATAATAAGATATTTTAGCATTATTTTTAAGTATCTGTAACTCAAGATCATATAGGATCATTCTCTTGAAGAGAAAGCAGCTTTTCTATTTCATGGAATAATTGGAGGAGTATTGGTATTAATTCTTCTTTGAAGGTCTTGTAGAAATTGGCTGAGAATCTCTCTGGTCCCAGGTTTTTCTTGGTTGATACGCTTTTGATGGCATATTCTATTTCATTGTTTGAAATTGATCTGTTTAAGTTGTGTATGTCCTCCTGATTCACTTTGGATGAATCATATATCTTTAGAAATATGTCAGTGTCTTCAAGATTTTTTTATTTTATTGGAGTATAAATTTTCAAAATAGTTTCTAATTACATTTTTATTTTAATTGTGTTTGTCATGATATTTTCTGTTTCATCACGAATTTTAGTAATTTGAGTTTTCTCTCTCCTTTTTGTAGGGTAGCTAAGGTTTATCAATTTTATTTATTTTTTTCAAAGAACCAGCTTCTTGTTTTGTCAATTTTTTTCAATTGTTTCTTTTGTTTCAATTTCCTTGATTTCAGCTGTGATTTTAATTATTTCCTGTCTTCTACTACTTTTGGTGTTGACTTTTTCTTCTTTTTCTAGGGTTTTGAGATGTAATATCAGGTCATTTATTTGTTGAATTTTTATTCTTTTAATGAGTGAGTTTAATGCAATGAACTTTCCTCTTAGCACTTTATAGTGTCCCAGAAATTTTGATGTTGTATTGCTGTTCTCATTTACCTTTAAGAATTCTTTTTATCTCCTCCCTGATATCTTTTGTTATTCATGCATCATCAATAGCATACTATTTAGTCTCCAGGTGTTGGAGTAACTTCTATTTATTTTTTTATTTTATCATTGATTTCTAATTTCATTTCATGGTGGTCTGATAGATTACAGGGTAATATTTCTATCTCTCTTTGTGGCATACCATGTGGTCTATTTTAGAGAAAGATTCATGTATTGCTGAGAAAAAAGGTATTTTGCTCATTGATGGATGAAATATTCTCCATATGTCTGCTAAGTCTAAATTACTGATTGTATTATTGAGTTCTATAATTTCTTTGTTTAGTTTTTGTTTGGAAGATCTATCCAATAGTGATAGATGTATGTTAAAGTCACCCAGTATTATTGTGTTGCGGTCTATTTGATTCTTGAAATTGAGAAGGGTTTGTTTGATATACATAGATGCTTCATTGTTTGGGGCATAAATATTTATGATTGGTATGTCTTCTTGATGTATGATTCCCTTAAGCAGTATGAAATGTCCTTCTTTATCCCTTCTGACTAACTCTGCCTTGGAGTCCACTTTATCTGATATGAGGCTGAAAACCCCTGCTAGTTTATGCTGTTCATGTGATAGTTTTATTTTTTTTCCCCATTCTTTTACCTTCAGTCTATGGATATCTTTTCCTATGAGATGAGTCTCTTAAAGGCAGCATATTTTTGGGTCTTTTTAAAAATCCAATCTGCCTATGTCTTTTGATTGATGAATTTGGGCCATTATGGTTTGTATTCTTGGTTATTTTGGTTTATTTTTATTTTTTAACTTGACATGATTTCTCCTTTGATTGGCTTTTCCTTTAGCATAGTTTCTCCCTTTGCTGATTTTTTTTTTAATTTTTATTGTTGGTTGTTCAAAACATTACATAGTTCTTGTTATATCATATTTCACACTTCGATTCAAGTGGGTTATGAACTCCCATTTTGCTGATTTTCATTTTCTCCTCATGAAATATTTTGCCAAGAATGTCTGTCATGCAGGTTTCTCATTGTAAATTCTTTTAACCTTTGTTTATCATGGAAGGTTTTTATCTCGACATCAAATCTAAAGCTCAGTTTTTTCTTGGTTGGCATCCATTTTCTTTCAGAGCTTGGTATATGTTGTTCCACAATCTCCTAACTTTGAGGGTTTGGGTTGAATAATCTGTTGAGATCTGAATTGTTTTCCCCTATAAGTAATCTGATACTTTTCTATTGTGGCAAGGAGAAAAGAAGAACTCAAACTATCACTATTTGCCAAAGACATGACTCTATATTTAGAGGATTCAAAAAATTCCTCCAGAAAACGTTGAGAACTAATAAACAAATTTAGCAAAATAGCAGGATATATAATCAACAACTATAAATCAAACGAATCTCTATACATCAGTGATTAATCCTCTGAAAGAGAAATTAGGAAAACTACCCAGTACACAGTAGCCTCCCTAAAAAATAAAATACTTGTGAATCAATTTAACATAAGAGATGAAAGACCTCTATAATGAAAAACTACATAGTGCTTAAGAAATAAACTGAAGAAGAGTTTAGAAGATGGAAAAAGTCTTTCATATTCTTGGATAGGAAGAATTAATGTTATCAAAATGGCCATACTACCAAAAGCACTATATAGATTTAATGCAATTCCAATTAAAATCCCAGCAACATTCCCCTTAGAAGTAGAAAAAGCAATCACGAAATTCATTTGGAAAAATAAGAGACCAAGAAGAGCCGAAACAATTCTTAGCAGGAAGAGTGAAGCAGGAGGCATCACAATACCAGAACTTAAACTATGCTATAGAGCTACAGTAACAAAAATGGCATGGTATTGGCACCAAAATAGAAAGGTAGACCAATGGTACAGAATAGAAGACACAGAGACCATCCCACATAAATATAGTTATCTCATACTAGACAAAGGCACCAAAAACATACAATGGAGAAAAAATAGCCTCTTCAACAAATGGTGCTGGGAGAACTGGAAATCCATGTGCAGCAAAATGAAACTAAACTCCTATCTCTCACCATGCACAAAACTCAACTCCAAGTAGATAAAGGACCTAGGAATTAGACCAGAGACTTTGCACCTAATAGAAGAAAGAGTAGGCCTAAATTTGCATCATGTTGGATGGATTAGGTGCTAAGCTACTTAACAAGACTCCTAAAGTGTAAGAAGTAAAAACAAGAATCAATGAATGGGATGGATTCCAATTAAAAAGCTTCTTCTCAGCAAAGAAAATAATCAATAATGTGAATAAAGATCCTATAGAGTGGGAGAAAATCTTTACCACATGCACATCAGATAGAGCACTTTATTTGTCAGGGTTCTCTACAGGAAAAGAATCAACAGGAAATATAATTATATAAAGGGGATTTATTAAGTTGACTTATGCAACCAGAAGTTGGATAGTCTACAATGGCCATCTGCAGGCTGGAGAGCTGGAAGAAACAGTAGCTGCACAGTCCAAGAAGCTGAAACCAGAACAAGAGGAATCAACAGTGCTACTCTAGTCTGAGGAAGGCTTCTGGGGAATCACTGGCAGAGTCTGATTTGGAATAATGAAGAAGGGAGAGTCCAATATCCTCAGATGATTACAGCAGGAATCAAGAACCTGTTCAAGAAGAATCAGGCTGGCATTTGCTACTGCTTTCTTATTCTTCCAATTTTTATTCCATCCAAGCCATCATCCTATTGGACAGTGCTTCCCACAATTACGGAGGGTCTCCACTTCAGTTGGCTATCATACATGACAATCATTCCTAGACACACCCTCATTGACATACCCATAAGTGTTGTAATCCTTGGCATCTCTTAATCCAATCAAGTTGACAATTCAAATTAACCATTGCAAACACTAATCTCCAGGATATATAAAGAACTCAAAAAGCTTAACACCCCCCAAACAAATAATTCAATCAATAAATTGGCTAAGGAAATGAACAGAAACTTCTCAGAAGAATCTATCAACAAATATATGAAAAAATGTTCAACACCTCTAGTTAGAGATAAGCAAATCAAAACTATTCTAAGAGTTCACCTCATTCTAGTCAAAATGGCAGTTATCAAGAATACAAGCAACAATAAGTGATGGCGAGGATGTGGGGAAAAAGGCACACTTAAACATTGTTGGTGGGACTGCTGTTTGGTGCAACCAATCTGGAAAGCAGTGTGGGGATTTCTTAGAAAACTAGGATTAAAGTCACCATTTGACCCAGCTATCTCACTCCTCGGGCTATAATCAAAGGACTTAAAATCAGCATACTATAGTGACACAGCCACATCAATGTTTATAGCAACACAATTCACAATTCTACTAAACTGTAGAGCCAACCTAGGTGCCCTTCAATGGATAAATGGATAAAGAAACTGTGGTATATATACACAATGGAATATTACTTAGCATTAAAAGAGAATAAAATTATGGCATTTTCAGGTAAATGGATGGAGTTGGAGAACATCATGCTAAGTGAAATAATTCAATCCAAAAAAACCCATGGCCAAATGTTTTCTCTGATAAGAAGATGCTGATCCATTGTGGGGGTGGGTAGGGAAAGAATGGAGGAACTTTGGATTGGGCAAAGGGGAGTGAGGGAAGGACAGGAGGTATGGTTAGGAGAGATGGTGAAATGAGAAGGTCATCATTACCCTAGGTACATGTATGATTGCATGAGTGGTGTGACTCTACATCACCAAAGAAATGAAAATTTGTGCTCCATTTGTGTACAATGAATCAAAATGCATTCTACTGCCATGTATAACTAATTAGAACAAATAAAACAGAAAGGATGGAGGTTTATTTTGGCTCATAGTTCTAGAGACTGAAAATCCAAAATTGGACATCTGCATCTGGTGTGGGCTTTGTTCTGTGTTATAACATGATGGGCAGATGAACGTGAGAAGAGACAAAGCAGGAGGGATGGTCTTAGCAGCCCACACTTGTGGTAAATAATCCAGTGCCAGAGAACAGCATTAATCCATTTATGAGGACAGTCCCTATGACCTAAACACCTCTTAAAGAATCCATCCCTTCTCCGTATCATTACATTGTCAATAAAATTTCAATATGAATTTTGGAGGTGAGAAATCACAGTCAAATCATAGCATTCTCCATGAATTTTATTTTATTTTATTTTAGCTGAGTATTTGTTGGCTATTTGGGTAGCACCAATTTTATTTGCAGAGGATGTGGAATATTAAATTTAAGTGCTGTCACTTAAAAATGGACCCATTTGCTTTAAGAGCAGTTGAGCTGATAGACACATTTCTTACAAAATAAGGTTCTTTTCTCCTCCATTTATTTTGAGGAAGGTGTTTTTTTTTTCATTTTTCATAAACATATTGTTTAGTGGTTTCTATTCTGCAAAGCCTTCTTATAACCAGCCAGCAGAGTTGATTTTCTTTGTATGCAATTTTATTATCTTACCTGTATGCATCATATATACATTATGATCTCACTTCACTACCTTATATTCTAATTATATGTCTGTGTATCTCCCGCTAGGCTGTCAGTGCCTTAAGGTTAGGAACAGGTATCATTCATCTTTTTGTGTGCCTGTGCTCCCCAGGACAGTGTCTGACATGATGTATAAAGAAAAAGTATAGTGAGTATCTATATATGTTAAATGAATAAATGAAGGACACCCCAGTGTTGAAGTCTGCCTCCAGAATATTAGCACCTCATGCCCAGTATTCTGGATGTAGCCCTTAAAACTAGCATACTGTGTTAATTGGCAAATTCTTGAAACCTTTTTCCTCTTAGCTTATAGAGAAGCATCCTGATGTGTCTCATTGTGATCTGACAAGTGCTATGCTTGATTGCTTGTTGATAATGAGTGGTGATAAGTGCCCTCATAGCAAGGTCATATCTTTCTGTTGGTTGAACATAAGTGGGTTTTACATTTCAAGATGTAGACTTATGAAATAAAAAGAAGAATAAAGCAGCAAGGCAGAGGTGTCTTTTCATATGAAATGTAGGTGACAGAAAAGATGGGAAATCTGAGTACTTTTTCAACATGAGAATTAGAAGTTTTAGTCTGTACTTTTCCACTATATTCCTAACTCGTGAAATGTACTATTTCAGGGGACAACACCTCTTAAGCAGCATGTGTGTATGTCCAAGGTCTTGTTTAACTTAAAGAGATACAATATCTACCAATTTCCACACAAAAATGATCTGTTCAAAGTTCTGTGACCAGTGGCATGTAAGGTAATCCAATCAGGGCAACTCTGGTGATGCTCTGTTAAATTTCAAAGGTTACCATGCGTGGGCTTTAGAATTTGTTTAGAGAAGCTGTGATAACCTTTACTCCCTTTTGGCAGAAGCACAATTTTATTAATCTGAGACCCACCCCCTATGTTTGAATCATTAACGTTTACCTTGAGTTTCAGGTAATAACATCATTGTACTTCAGGTTACTTGATTCTTGAAGCTGGGTGACTATATCTTGTTTGCTTTTCTTCATGCTCCACCATCTTAAATTATCTTTCTACAATTTAATATTACTTCAGATTATTAAAATTAATGAAAGATGGTCAAATGCAGTTATCAGGGGTCCTTACTGATCTCCTTGTAAATAATAAGATTGGGCTTGTGACTTGATTGCTAAACTCAAGTTTAGGCATTCGTTTTTTTGTTGAAGAAATGGAAATAGATCTTAATTTTATCTTATAAATATTCCACTTTTTATTGGAAAGGTCTTTTGTATACAGGTCAACAAACATTTCTTTCAAAGAAAAATTTAAAGATAAATTGGTTGAGATTGAACCTCATCAAACTCTGTAAAGAGGTGTTTAATGTGCAAGAACATATACTCCATGAGTACCTTCAGGTTTCTCATTCAGGCTTCCCCCTTCCTGTTTTTCATGTGATAAGTTCTCAGTTTTCTTTTATGGTGTCTGAAAGGCAGATGTGCATTTCACTTTATGATGTGTAACAAAACCATAATTGTTATCTTCTGTTAGTTGTGATCTCCTGGTTTCATCCTTTCACATGCCATAAAAATAAAGCTTTTTTAAAAAAATTTTTATTTTGGCAGATGTTGCTGTGACCACCTTTTATTTGACATCTATATTTAACACACATTTCTTGGATATTGGTGCATAAGGTAATAAATATGTTCTTGGGTGCTTTACATGTTTTAAATGAATACTAGGAGAATGGGAGGATGCTAGACTCCAACTTAGAAGAACCAGGTTTTCATCCTGCTCTACCACTTACTAGCATTTGAACTTTGGGCAAGTTTACTCTTCTCTCTGAGCTTTCTTCATTGCCTTCCAGTGCTGTTAGAAGAGTTGTATTCAATTAATTTTGTTGCATAGCTGATAGTGTTACAGTTCTTGTTAGGTCCTGAAATTAAGAACAAGTGCCTGTTTAATTAAATTATGAGGGTCATATTTTGAGCAAAAATCATTGTCAAACAAAAGATTTTTTTCTTTATGAATTTAAATGGGAAGACTTAAAATGTATTACATGAAATTATATTTTTGTATGTTTTTATCTTTATTTTGAAAGATAATTATGTAGTTATCTTTATCTGGAGATAATATTAAATAGAATTACATAAAAATTAGTTTGTCTCAGAAGATTTAGATGGTGATTTGTCACATGTAGGAATCAAAGAGCAGTAATTCGATCATTTAAAATACTTTGAGTAACATTTCTCTCCATTACATGTATTTATTTTGTTGCAAGGAGAAGAAATTGTAGAAAATCAGCTACTTTTATAAAGAATAATTTAAAAATTTTTGTTTTTAATTCAGGAAACATTTGTTTCATATGTGCTCACTCACTTAAGAAATACTTATTAAATGTACAGTATTTCCCCCCCGCTGGAGATAGAGTAAGAATTAAGATGGGTTAAGTCCCAGTCCTCAAAGTGCCTATCGTCTTCAGTGAGAAATGTTTCATAATAAAGAAACCAGATCCATTGAAGGCTTTCAAGAAGAGGATGGGAATTCAGAATATAATAAGGATAGTCAGAAGAACATCTAAATTCTTCATGAGACTTCCATTTTCAAAACATAATAGTAAATATTATTATAATGTCCAATGGGATTTCAGGGATATATAAATATGTGTGTATGGGTGTGTGTGTGTGTGTGTGTGTATCTCACATTTTTTCAACCCTGCCCTTTGCCTTTGGTTAATATTTAGGGAATCTCAAAGAGTTCTATGGTCTTAAATAATCAGTGCTTTTCATGTGGATAAAGTATGAGGTTTCTGTGACTCTAAGGCATGCATCAGAGTAGAGTAGTTAAGAGAACTACTTTTGAAGCCAAAACTGCCTGAATTTTGCGTTTTCACCGCACTACTTGCTAACTATGCACTCTCAAATTATTGAGACTAATACTTCAGCTCTTCATCTGTTGAATGGGCATAATAATAGTACTACTTTTTAAATGAGAAATAAATATGTGCATGTGTAGGGTGTGGTCCATTTAGTGCTATTTAGGGGTTTCATTGGGGGAGTTTAGACAGTTTTCCCAGACAATCTTTAAAAGGATATATAATATGGAAAGGTTAGAATGAAGTCTGTCATACAATTTCCACTTTTCCTGATGCTCTAATTATTTTACTGTTATTACATATCTCTTAGAATATTTTTTCAAGCTCTCAGAATATAATGTTTTATTTAATTAATTAAATTCTGTTAAACCATGTCTTGAATTCATTATCTTTACGATTTCTTGGTTTGAATAGAAAGCTTGCTAAAGTAAATATATAATTTTCTATAATTTAGTTTAAAATTTTTACCTATTGAACAATTCCTGGCACACTGCAGGTACTCAGAAAATATTGGTGGACTGATTAACTAAAACAATGAATATTTCAAAGGAGCATAATGTATTTTAAAATGAGCTCAAGATTTTGCTAAAAAATTTTACTAGGGTATTTGAGTAAAGCCTACAAATATACTTAATAGTGAAATAGAAACAGAAAGATACCAGATTAACAAATTAATATAATTTAGAAATCATAGAATATGTAATGCTGAATAATTAATCTGTTTGATCAATTTCCCCCATTATACTCGATAGTTTGGGTGTTTATTTGCATCATAAATTTGTGAATCCTCTGGGATTTGTTGAATGTGTGGGGAGATGTAGAAAATCTTTTAAAGCAAAATTAGTTTTAATTTACTTGACTACATATAGGTATATGTATGTTTGTGTGTGTTGGATATGTTTGATGTATGAGTGAGAGGGTTCACGTATGTTTTGTAAAAAGAGCAACTGTACAAGAATGTAACTTTCCTTAAAAATAGGTTACATTTTAGAGCAATTTTAGGTTAATAGCAAAATTGAGCAGAAATTCAGAGACTTTGCATATTTCCTCATCCCCTGTACTTGTATGTATCCAACGTCTTCTACCAGAATGGCATAGTTGTTACAACGGATAAATCTACAAGGACACCTCATTATCACCCAGAGTGCACTGTTTACATCAGAGTTCATTCTTAGTATTGTGCATTCTATAGGTTTGGATAAGTTTATGGCATGTATTTACCATTTTAGTACCACACAGAGTAGTTTCATTGTTCTAAAAATCCTCATTGGTTTGCCCATTTATCTTTTCCTCCCCACCAGGCTCTGGTTATCTTTGTACTATCTTCATAATTTTGCCTTTTCCAGAATATCATATAGTTGGTGTCATATGGTATATAAACTTTTCAGATGGGCTTCTTAAACTTAATAATATGCCTTTAAATTTCCTCCATGACTTTTCATGGATTGATACCTTATTTCTTTTGAGTACTGAATAGAATTCTATAGTCTGAGTGTATTGTAGTTTGTTTATCCATTCACCCACTAAAGGACATCTTGGTTGCGTCCAAATTTTGGTGATTATAAATTGATGTTTTACAAACACTTAAGGTTCTATAATCATCTGTGTACAGGTTTTTATGTGGACATGTTTTCAACTCCTCTGGGTAATCAGCAAGGAGTAGAATTTCTGGATCCAAATCAGCCTCATGAGTCATTGAATGACTGTTTTATTATTAAGAAACTCCTGAACAGTCTTGTAATGTGGCTGTACATCTTGAAGTCTCACCAGCAATGAATGAGAGTTCCTGTTACTCCATGCTTTCTGACACTTGCTGTCATGAGAATTCTGGAATTTAGCTATTCTAATAAGTATGTAGTGGTTTCTCACTGCTATTTTAATTTTGCATTTCCCTGATGACATATGACATGGAACATCTTTTCATGTGTGTATTTGCCATCTTTATATCTTCTTTGGGTGAAGTGTCTTTGGCCTATATTTTAATCAGACTGATGTTGCCTTATTACTGAGTCTTAAAAATTCATTGTGTATCTTGGATAACAATCCTTTATTAGTTGTCTTTTGCAAATATTTTCTCCAAGTCTGTGGCTTGTCTTTTCATTCTTTTGGCAGTGTCTTTTGCAGAGCAGAACATTTTAATTTTAATGCAGTTCAGCTTATTCAGTTCTTTCATTTATGATTTATTTTTTGCCTTTGGTGTCATACCTAAGAAGTCAATACCAAAATTGAGGCCTTCTAGATTAATTTCCTAGAAGTTGTATAGTTTTGTGTTTAAATTTAAGTCTGTAATATTTCTCAAGTTAATTTTATGAAATTTATAAATTCTGTGCCTATATTCATTTTTTTGACTGTGGATATCTTTTTGTTCTAGCACCATTTGTTGAAAACACAAACTTTTCTCCACTCTATTTCTTTCAGTCCTTTGTCAAAGATTTGTTGACTATATTAGTTGACTATATTTATGTGGGTCTATTCCTCATTCTCTATTTAGTTCCTTTGATAGGTTTGCCTGTTCTTCTGCCAATACTCCATTATCTTGCTTACTGTAGGTTATAGTGAGTCTTAAAATAGGGTAGTGTCAGTTCTCTGACTTTGTTCAATATTGTATTGGCTATTCCTGATCTTTTATCTCTTTATAAATTTCAGATTCACCTTGTCAATATCTACTAAATAACTTGCTAGGATATTACATTGAATCTATTAATCAACTTGGGAAGAACTGACATCACAACAATATTGTTTTCCTATCCATCAACATAGAAAATCTTTGAACTCTATAATATACTTTGTAGTTTCTTATATAGATCTTGTGCACGGTTTCTTAGATTTTTTATCCTAAGATGTCATTTTTTGGGAGGTGCTAAAGTAAATGGTTTTATTTTTCATTTCAAATTCCACTATTCATTGATGACATATAGGAAAGCAATTTACTTTGGGGTATTAATGTTGTACCCTGAAATCTTAGTAATTGCAACAAAATCTTCCAGATTTACTATATTGATGATAATGATTATGTCATTTGCAACAAATTATCTTTTTCCTTCCAAATTTGTATACCTTTTCTTTTCTTTCTTATTTTATTACATTAGCCAGGGCTTCCAGTACAATATGAAAAAAAAATTATTGAGAGGAGACATCCTTGCCTTATTCCTGAAAACACTCCTTAACTTTGTATAAGCCAAACTTTTTTTCTATTTTGAAGTGGAGACACTTTAATTTTTTATGTGTATGGTTATTTTCTAGGCCCTTTGGATATACTTAATCACTGAATACTCTAAATAAACTTTTGTTCTTAATTTGTGGTTGAGGAAATTGAGACACAACAGAGTTAATTTGTCTAATAGCAAAAACTAGTAAATGGCAGAGAGAGAATCATACCCAGAAAGACCACATTCTTAGTCACTTCTTTTTCTGAATATAGAAGGCAATATCAGGGCTGTATGTTCTTATTGAATATCATGTTTTGTTTTGTTTTTTTTTTACATTGGGAATTGAATCCAGGAGCACTTTACTATTGAGATACATCCCCAGCCTTTTAATTTTTTCATTTTGAGACAGAGTCTTGCTAAGTTGCTGAGTATCTTAGTAAATTACTGAGGCTGGCCTTGAACTTGCTATCCTTCTGCCTCAGCCTCATGAGTCACTGGAATTAACAGACATGCACCACCATGCTAAAGCCTACATCATGGGTTTTTGACAATGGTTTAGTGGGGAAAAGAATTATTTACATAAGCCCAATATATTTGGAATAATTTTTCTAATTTGTGTGTAATATAGCACACATTTATATATATATATATATATAAAGGTTCATCATATGATGATGAACTTTTATTTATTTATTTTTATGTGGTGCTGAGAAGTGAACTCAGTGCCTCACATATTCACATATGCTGGGCAAGTGAGCCACCACTGAGCAACAACCCCCACCCACACATTGCAATTTTAAAAAATTTTTTTTCCACATTGAAAGACATAAGTGATCTTTATAGATATTATAGATATATGACATAACCTCTGGTTTTACCTTACCACATTGTCCCTTACAAATCTTTCTCCACTTATGTCTTTAAAATTGGACTTGATAGAACATGAGACTTAACAATAAAATATGATTTTGGTGTTTCTTCAAATGAGATCTTTATATTTAATTGAATGACTGTTTTATTATGTTATTCACTGGAGGTTTTCAGAATTTTATACTGTCACCCACATTAGAGGATAATGGGACTCATTTGTTGACTCTCTGCCTGTGAGATATCCCCATTGATACACAAATGCTGGACTCAGCATTTGTCCTTCCTCCAAACTTGGCTAGTCCTTGGAAGGCATGCTTTTGTGTGTGGACTTTCTGTAATTCATTTGCTCAGTGTATACTTTTCAATGGACATAGTTCAGTCTTTGTCAATTAGGGTTGTAGAGTATTTGCTGTCTGCCTGGATTTTGCAAATTATCTGTGGCAAAGGATTATAGTGTAAACATCAGGTCAGAGGCCTTCAGAGGTAGATGGACTGGCATTATATTTCTAAGACGTTTAAATGAATTCATCCTTTACTACATTAAAGGATTCCTACAGGAAACTTGTATGTCAAAGTCTCTATGGTCTGAGGTGATTCTAAAGTTTAAAGTGTTGAATATTTCTTATTTTCAAAATTTAAGATTACTATGAATGTGAGTACATAATGTTTGTAACTCTGGCACTCATGGCTTTCTATCATGTATTATACAGTTTTCCCCCTGCTTTAGTTTTTAATTTATAAAATCCTTACAAGGAGTTGATGCGCACTTTTATATTTTTGTATGTCTCATAAAAGCTCAGAACGTTAACTCTCAATAAAAAATTTGGAGTTAATTCTTTGTCCCAGTCAAATAACTATAAATCTACTTTGTTCTATTTTTTCAATCTTGGGATCAGGATATAGAGGCATGGTCACCAAAATAGGCAATATGTCATTATGACATTGGTTAGTGTGATGTGACTAACCAATAATTGTCCATGAGGATAATAACCAAGCGATGTTACACAGAAATATCCATTGACACCTCAGTAGGACTACAAATAAGTAAAATGGAAGTTTATTATTTTTCATATAAAGGTAAATTTGGTTTGCATTGTGATACATATGTATTTAATCAATCAACAATAACTTAATGAGTTCTCCCCATGTTTCCATATTGTCAGCTCCATTAAATAGTGTTCGTGATAGAGAAATAAAATAATTTAAGGCCTCTGCTGTCTTCAAGGTGCATACAAATTACTTATAAGGTGACAATGGAAGTCTGGGCTGTGCTACTAACCAGCAACATCACAATGCATGTGTGCCTGTCGTCTTTTCTAGACCCCTACATCCTGCATGCTCCTGGTTTTTCTGTGTGTCACTGCCCCTTTCTGTTGGCTTTCTCTGTCTCTTCCTCTAACCTCAGACCTCTAAATGGTACAGTCCTGAGGGTTGCATCCTCAGCACCCAACTCTTTCTTGTCTATACTCCTTTCCTGGGTGTATACCTTATTCAAATCCATTGCTTTAAATACTATTTATGTAAGATCTTTTTTTTCAAATTTTTATCAGTGGCCTGGATTTCTCCCCTAAGTTACAGATTCGTATATGGAATAACATGACATATCTCTCAGGATGTCTAATAACTTCATACTTGATAAGATGAAACAGAAGTATTGATTACCTTCCTTAAATCTAGTTTATATCCTCCCACCTCTGCCCATCTGTCCTTACCCTTAACCTTCCTCACCTCCACAAATGGCCTCAGCATTGTCTCAGTTGTTAGGTCAAAACCTAAGAGTCATCATCGAGAGAACATTTTTTCCCCTTACACTTCAATTTTGATTTGTTAGTTACTGCTGACAGCTCTAATCCCAAAGTACATTCAGAATTTTGCCACAGTTTATCATTTCCTTTGCTATAATCCTGGTACTCTGGACCTTTGTCTTCTCTCGCCTGGGCTATTGCCACAGCCTGCTAGTTTTCTGATCTCCAGTCATGACCACTGTGGATCTTCACATTCAGTGATCTTTCTAAAGTTTAAATCAGATCTTCTCATGCTGCTTCTTAAGAATTGACCTAACACACAACAACCAGAATAAAGTTCAATCTCTTTACTGAGGTAGAGAGAGCCTAGCTTCTGCATCCCTCTGGGCTTCATCTCCCTCGCTCTCCACTTGTTCACTCTAGCAGAGCCACCCTGGTCTCCTTTACAACCTCTATTAGACCCTTTTCACCTACTGTGTCTTTTGCATTTAGTGAACTTGCCCCTCATCTTCCCAAACATATACTGGAATGTGTCATCATTCCAATCTCAGCTGAAATGTCACTTCCTCAGACAGGCCTTCTCTGATATCCTTCAGTAAAGTTTCTGCCTTTCATTGGTCACATTAATTGAGTACTTTTTAAATTTTATTATCATCAACTTAGTACACAAAACTAAGTCATTTGCATTTTTGTGTTTACTTGCTTATTTTCTGTTTTCCCCAACTGAAATGTCAATTCCTTCAAGTCAAAGAATATGCAACCAATTTTCTCTAAAGATTATTTTAAAATTATTATAAGAATTTTAAATTATGTGTGCATCATAGGTCTAAAATCTATTTTATTCTTTTAAAACTGAATTGGTCTGAATAATGAGGATAGTAAAATGTTCAAGCTGTACTTTTTTTTCTAAAGACATTCGAATAAGTCACATCTCTGACCACGGGGACCCAAAGAAGTTTCTCCCATCCTGTGTGGATAATCTTAGAGTACCTATAAGGCGATCTGCAGCTAAGCATATATGGTTTTGCCTTGTTACTTAAGTGCTTTTGTGTGCATATCTACAACTCCGTTTTTTTAATATCAGGAATTGAACCCAGAGGCACATAACCACTTAACCACAACCTAGTCCCTTATTAAAATATTTTATTTATTGCTACATTGCTTAGGTCCTTGCTAAATTGCTGAGGCTTGGTATGAACTCATGATCCTTCTGTCTTAGCCTCCTGAGCCACTGAAATTACAGGCATGTGCCAGGCTACAAGTGCAATTTCATTTGAACATTTCTGAAGCAAGACCCTCTGCTGGTCCCAGTCTTCTTTCTCTCACAGTACTAATGATAATGTTTGTTAAAATTCCCTGATTGTCAGCTTGTGCCAGACTTATTTATATTGATATGTATTAATTTAGCCCTTATTGCTACCCTGTTAATTAATATTATCCCTAATTATCAGGAGAGGCAATCAAGGTGCACAGTGTTGAAATAACATATCCAATTACATACAAATAGTAAGTAGTAGAGTTGGTATTTGAATTTGAGAGTCTATTTCCAAGTCTGTGCTCTTAAAAAATACATAATAATATCTCATATGGTATTTATAACAGACACTTGAAAGAGTGGAAAATATAGCATACACTAGACAAATATTCGAATAAATTTGGTGAATAAATAGGAAAGAAATACAAATGTGCAGCTTTGTGGAGTGTAAAATTTTAAATAGCTCTTGATTCAAGATATGTCCTAGACTGTTAG
The DNA here is from genome assembly GCF_001458135.2 of Marmota marmota marmota. Classification (NCBI taxonomy): domain Eukaryota; kingdom Metazoa; phylum Chordata; class Mammalia; order Rodentia; family Sciuridae; genus Marmota; species Marmota marmota. Next base: position 3,294,788 of record NW_026000140.1, read on the forward strand.
ATATAGTGAGCATGAGACATGGATTGTGCTTTCAAGGACTTTATGCTGGGGATGTAGGACACAAAATGAAGCATTTCACTTGCAAGGAAACATTAATCTATCAACTTCAATGAGAGACAGACAGAGAGGAAGGAATTTCTGAACAGCCAAACAAACAAACTTTGGAATCAAAGTTTGCACATCAAATTTCAGGCTGTAATGGCTATTTACAAGAGTCAGTTAACATCTGTCCCAGTGGGCTAGGACCTGTGTGATAAGATCTGAAGCAGCACAGAACTACTGCTTTAGTTTCTTCTCTCCATTTTGTCACCTCACTGAGATGCCCTCCATTAGGAGCTCACAGAGACTGTAGCAGCCCTTTCTAAAATTCCTCTACTTCTAGGAAGGTTAGGTGCAGTTTGGGAGTGGAAATAGAAAATCGTGAATATATATGGTTTTGAGGTAGGGAGAGACAGATTTTGTGAAGCTTGTTTAATAAATTGTTGCTCTTCATCACCTGTCTGATTTTGCCAGCAAATTAAGAAATGGGAATTTCTGTCATGCGGTATGCATTAGAGAAAAGGCACATGGGAATGACAGGCTGGGTAATAGTGCAGGACTTGGTGCCCCTAAGAGATATGTCCTGGGGGTGGGGGGAGACCAAGACAGGCCTTTGAGGTTAGGGTTAGGGTTATAGATTTTTCTTAGTTTTCAACGTAGCCCAAAGCAATCAATCTCTCCACTCAGGACTCTCTCTCATTCACTCTGACTGCCTCATAATTCTCCATTTCCCTGTAGTATTCAACTCCAGGCTCTTCATTCTTAGGTGCCCCTGCTTCAAAGACAAAGCACTGTAGGAGTTACAGATGGATTTTGATTCTAAATGAACAAATGTAACTGTATCTATATCCATTCAATTCTGCTTCCCTTCAGTTTTGCTAGGTAAGCTGCTCCTCTGCTCAGCTTCATTTGTGCTTTTGAGCTTATCCTTTCATCCACATGATCTCTTCTATTTTCTATGTTTAATACCTGAATCTCAGTGGAACCCTTCTTTGGGATTTCTGTATGCTCTCAAGCAAAACCTTTCATTTGCCCTCAACTCTCAACACCTGCCCACTTCACATTCAAATTTTTGGGGAAAGTTATCTAAGCTGGTTTCTTATCTTTCATACTTCAGTCCTTTCTATATCCACTGCAGTCTGGATTTTGGTCTTATCATTCTAACCAAAGTAGCTGTATTAGGGATCTCAGTCACCTTCATGCAAAAGATGATTTTTCAATTCTCATCTGTAATCCTTGCTGGTAATATTTGTAATTCTTGAACTATTCCTTCTCAAGCATTCTCTTCCCTGTGCTCCTTAGTATAACACTGCCTTGACCTACCACCCCTCCCCACTTCTGTGGGCCACCTATTCTTGATTCCTTGATTTTTCTCAAGACTCCATCATGGTGCTCTCCCTGTTTCACTTTCCTTTCTCTCTAGGCTATTTCAATCTTGCCCTTCTCAAACATTCACAAATAATGTTTCAATGTTAGGCTTACTTCTAGATCCTTATATCTATAATTTACTTACTTGACATCTCTTCTTAAAAAAATAAAAAATGCCTAAAACTCAGCATGTCCAATCCTACCAAAGATTTTTCTATAGGAAGACTGACACTTGCTAGACCATTTTGTTGTATTAAAATTATTGCATTATACAAGGCAAAAGGTCTAAATCGTCACACTTGGAGTTTTGCACTGGGGACAATCAGGCTTCAGCCCTGGCCCACATCTCTGCTCTGCCCATCCTTGGCTCCCTCATGCATTGTGTGGAAACTTCACTTCTCCTTTCCCAGCTCCACCCTTGCTCCTGTGAATAGCTGCCTCCTGGCCACTCCTCAGGCCTGGTGGTAAACACGTCAGTGATATTCTTTGCTCACATGGGATTTATGCATGTCAGAAGCCCTCTCAGGCTCTAGAAGAGACTCATGGCTATTTGGATAGGGAAACCCAGAATCAGTGTGCCCAATCATGGTCTAGAAAAGAAGGAAGGCAGACTTTGGTGCTCACATAGCCTTGGTTTTGAAACTTTTTGCTCCATGGGGCAGAATAGAGATGGAGAAGGTCATGAGAGGTCTTCTAAGCATTAGCTTTCAGAAAGAGGACTCTCTTGCTTAGGTGAAAAGCCAGTACTCCTCCTAAATCTCTCTAATACTTTTCCTTCTCTCCATTTCTCCACCATTGATGCAATTCAATATCTCATTCTCTGTTTCTAGGATTGTTGCATTGGTTTCCTGATTAGTCTTCCTATATATACTCTTGCCCTCTTTGAGTTCTTCCCCACATGGCAACCAGAATAACCTTTCTGAAGCACAAGTCAGATTATATCATTGAGCTAATAAATTCATTCCATGTCTTATCATGTATTTCGAATAAAAACCAGATACTTACTGTAGCTATGAGGACATACAAAGCCACCTCCTACTCTTGTTGCACTCACACTATACTCCCTCCAACTTGTTGTAGTGTCCTCAGTTTCTTTCATGCTGTTTTTTAAATTTTTTTTTTAATTTTAATTTTTTTCCCCACAAGTATTTGCACATGTCATTCCTTCTACCTGGAAAGCTACTTTTTTCCCTCTCATTATTCATATGCATTTAAAATATACTCAGCTCAGAATCACATCTCCACAATGGTCCTTTCAGATTCCCAGATGTATGCTATTGATAAAGAAAATGCTGGCCTGGCCTGTTGGGGCACACCTGTAATCCCAGTGGCTGGCGGGGGATGGGGAGGGTGCTGAGGCAAGAGGATTGCAAGTTCAAAGCCAGCCTCAGCAAAAGCAAGGCTCTAAGCAACTCACTGAGATGCTGTCTCTAAATAAAATACAAAATAGTCCTGGGGATGTGACTCAGTGGTCAAATGCCTCTGAGTTCATCCTTGTAACCCCTCCCCCCAGAAAAAGAAAGAAAATACTGCTTGAAATAGGAAAACTGTTTCATCCTTAAATAGTCAAGTCATCTACAGACTTTCAGTCATATTAGATAATCTATATCCCCATGGAACTTTTGTAGTTTTCTATGAGGATATTATTCTGTGGTGGTGGTGGGTCTTACAATATTAAAATGACCACATCCTTTTACTTAGCTTTGCCTGGAAACCCAAATAATTACAAATTCTGTTTTTCTTTTCTGCTTGCTAGACTGATTTTCTTTCCTTCTTAACATTCTGTAGGAAGTTCCATCATGTTCTAAGTTGGAGCCGTTTGCTTTTTTTATTTGTTCTTTTTAGCTATACATGACAGTAGGATGTATTTAATCAAATTATACATACATAGGATATAACTTATTCTATTTAGGATACCAATATTGTGATTGTAAATGATGCAAATTTTCCCTGATCATGTATTCAAGTAAAAGGCTGGAAAAGTTATGACTGATTAATTCAACTGTCGTTCCTTTTCTCTTCCCTCCTCTCATCCCTTTGTTTCCCTTTGTCTAATCCAGTGGATTTTTATTATTCCCCTCCTGAACCTTCCTTGTTTTCAGTTAGTATCCATAAATCAGAGAGAACATTTGGCCTTTATTTTTTGGGGGATTGGTTTATTTCACTTAGCATGATAGTCTCCAATTGCATCCATTTACTGGTAAGTGTCAGTATTTCATTCAACAGCTTGGCTATTGTGTTGTTGAGCTGCTACAAACATTGATGTGGCTGAGTCACTGTAGTATGTTGTTTTTAAGTCCTTTCAGTAAAGACTAAGGAGTGGATAACTGGGTCTAATGGTGGTTCCATTCCAAATTTTCTAAGGAATCTCCACATTGTTTTCCATAGTGGTTGCACCAAATTTCAGTCCCATCAACAATGTATGACTATGTCTTTTCCCCCACATCTTTGCCAACGTTTATTGTTACTTGCATTCTTTATAATTGCCATTCTGACTGGAGTGAGATGGAATCTCAGTAGTTTTAATTTGCATTTCTCTAATTGTTAGAGATGTTGTAATTTTTTTCATGTGTTTATTGACCATTCATATTTATTCTTCTGTGAAGTATTTGTTTAGTTCCTTCACACATTTGTTAATTGGGTTATTTATTCCTCTGGTGTTAAGTTTTTTGAGTTCTTTGAATATCTTGGAAATTCATGCCTTACTTATCTGAGAGGTACTGGTGGTAAAGATTTTCTCACATTCTGTAGAATCTCTGTTCACATTTTTGATTCTTCCTTTGCTGAGAAGAAGATTTTTAGTTTGATACCATCCCATTTATTGAGTCTTGATTTCAGTTCTTGTGCTTTGGTCTTGTTGAGGAATTCAGTTGCCAAACTGACATGTTGGAGAGTTGGGATTACTTTTCCTTCTAGAAGTGCAGAGTCTCTGGTCTAATGCCTAGGTCCTTGATCCATAGTTGCATTTTGTGCAGTGAGAGATACAGGGGTTCATTTTCATTCTATTACATATGGATTTCCAGCACCATTTGTAGAAGTGTCCATCTTTTCTCCAATGTATATTTATGGCACCTTTGTCTAGGATGAGGTAATTGTATTTATGTGGGTGTATTTCTGTGTCTTTTATTCTGTTCCATTGGTCTGCATGTCTGTTTTGGTGCTAATACCATACCATTTTTGTTATTATAACTCTGTAGTATACTTTGAAGTGTGGTATTGGGATGTCTCCTGCATCACTTTTCCCAGTAAGGATTGCTTTGGCTATTCTGGGTCTTTTATTTTTCCAAATGAATTTCATGATTGCTTTTTCTATTTCTGTAAAGAGCATATCTGGGATCTTTATAGGAATTGCATTAAATCTGTATAAGCACTTTTGGTAGTATGGCCATTTTGATAATATTATTTTTGCCTATCCAGGAACATGGGAGATCTTTCCAATCTGAAGTCTTTTTCAATTTCTTTCTTTAGTGTCCTGTAGTTTTCATTATAGAGGTCTTTCACCTCTTTTGTTAGTTGATTCCAAAATGTTTTATTTTCTTTGAGGCTATTATGAATGAGAGAGTTTTTCTAATTTCTCTTTCAGCTGATATATCCTTGGTGTATAGAAATGCCATTATTTAATTGGTGTTAATTTTATATCCTGCTACTTTGCTGAATTTGTTTATGAGTTCTAGAAGCTTTCTAGTGATATTTTTTTGGGTTTTCTAAATGCAGAATCATGTTGTCAGTAAACAGGGATAGTTTGAGCTCTTGTTTTCCTATTCCTATCCTTTTACTTTCTTTGTTTTGTCTGATTGCTCTGGCTAGGGTTTGGAGAACTATGTTGAATAGGAATGGTGAAAGAGGGCATTCCTGTCTTGTTACAGTGTTGGAGAGGGAATGCTTTCATTTTTTTCTCCATTTAGAATGATATTGGTTTTGGGTTTAGCATATATAAGTTTTACAATGTTGAGGTATGTTCTTACTATCCCTAGCTTTTCTAGTGTTTTGAGCATGAATGGATGGATGCTAAATTTTGTCAAATGCTTTTTCTGCATCTATTGAGATAATCATGTGATTCTTGTTTTTAAGTTTATTGATGTGTTGAACTGCTTTTATTGATTTCTCTGTGTGGAACCAATCTTGCATCCCTGGAATGAACCCCACTTGATCATGGTGTACTATGTTTTTAAGTTGTTTTTGTATGCAATTTGCCAATATTTTATTGAGAATTTTTGTATCAGTGTTCTTCAGGGATATTTCTGATGTTTTCTTTCCTTGATGTGTCTTTGTCTGGCTTTTGTATCAATGTGATATTAGCTTCATAGAATGAGTTTAAAAGGGTTCCCTCCTTTTCTATTTCATGGAATAATTTGAGAATCATTGATGTAAGTCCTCATTTAAAGGTCCTGTAGAACTCAGCTGAGAACCATCTGATCCTGGGATTTTCTTTGTTGGTAGCCTTCAAATGGCATCTTCAACTTGATTGCTTAAAATTTCTAAGTCCATTCTATTTTAATGGAATATAGATTTTCAAAGTAGCTTCTGATTATCATCTCTATTTTGGTCATGTCATGGTGATATTTCATTTCTCATCATGAATTTTGTTTATTTGGGTTTTTCTCTTTTTATTTGTTATATTGGCTAAGAGTTTAGCAATGTTGTTTATCTTTTCAAAGAACAAACTTTTTGTTTCTTTGATTTTTTTGAATTTTTAGTTTGTTTCACTTTAATTAAATTTGGCTCTTATTTTTATTGTTTTCTGTCTTCTACTGCTTTTGGTGCTGGTTTGTTCCTCTTTTTCTAGGGCTTTGTGTTGTGATGTTAAGTTATTTATTTGGTGATTTTCTTCTCTTTTAATGAATAAGCTCAATACACTGAAATTTCCTCTTAGAACTACCTTCATAGTGTCCCATGGATTTTGATATGTTGTATTGCTATTCTCATTTAATTCTAAGTATTTTTAAAATTTCATCCCTGATTTCCTCAGCTATCCATTATTCATTCAATAGTGTATTATTTCATCTCCATGAGTTTGAGTAGCTTCTATTTTAAATTTTATCATTAATTTCTAATTTTATTCCATTATGATCTGATAGAATGCAAGGTATTATCTCTGTTTTTTTGTATTTTCTAAGAGTTGCTTTGTGGACTCAGATGTGGTCTATTTTAGAGAATGTTTCATGTGCTGCTGAAAAGAAAGTGTAATGAGTGTTGATGGATAAAATAATATATACATGTCTGTTAAGTCTAAATTAATAAATATATTAATTTAGTATATATAAATTATATATATATATATATATATATATATATATATATATATATATATACACTGTATGCCTTCTTTCTTTAGTTTTTGGTTTGAAGATCCATCCATTGGTGAGAGAGGCATGTCAAAGTCATCCAGTATTATTGTGTTGTGATCTATTTGATTCTTGAAATTATTAAGGGTTTGTTTTATGTACATAGATATTCCATTGGTTTGGGGCATAAATGTTTAAGATTGTTATGTCTTGTTGAAGTACAGTTTCCTTAGGCAGTATGAAATAGCTTTCTTTATCCCTTCTGATTAATTTTGACTTGAAGTCCACTTTATCAGATATAAGAATAGAAACTCCCTGCTTGGTTGTTATGTCCATATGAATGATACATTTTTGCTACACTATAACCTTCAGTTTGTGGATATCTTTGCCTATGAGGGGAATCTCTTGGAAACATCATATTCTTGATTCTCCTTGTCTTGTTTTTTAATCTAATCTGCCAGTCTTAGGTTTTTTGAATAATGAGTTTAGGCCATATACATTCAAAATTATTATTAAGAAATTATTCTCATTGCCTGTCATTTTGAATTCTTTCTGGTTTTTAATTTGAAGTAGCTTCTTTTCTGATTGTATATACTTCCAGTGTAGTTTCCCCTTTGCTGGATCTCATTTTTATTTTTTATTTCTTCTTCATGAAATATTTAGTTGAGAATCTTTTATAGTGTAGGCTTTTTGATTGTGAATTTGCTTATCATGAAAGGTTTTTATTTCTTTGTTAAATCTGAAGCGTAGTTTTGCAGCCTGTAGTATTTTGGCAGGCATTTGTTTTCTTTTAGTGTTTGGTATGTATTATTCCAAACCTCCTGCTTTAAGGGTCTGAATTGACAAGTCAGCTGAGACCCAAATTGGTTTCCCTCAAAATGTTGCTTGATTTCTTTCTCTTTGTCAGCCTTTAGAATTCTACCCTTAATTTGTATGTTAGTCATCCTCATAATAATGTGCCTTGGTGTGGGTCTGTTGACACTGTGTATATTTGGGGTCCTGTATGCTTCTTATATTTGATAGTCCAGTTCATTCTTAGAGTTTTGGAAATTTTCAGACATTATTTCATTGAAAAGATTGTGCATTCCTTTGGATTATATCTCTGAGCATTTGTCTATTCTGATAAATCTTAACTTTGGTGTTATTATTATTATTATTTTGCATGCCCATTTTATTTTCAAGATTATATATTTTGTCTTCACTGTCTGAGCCTATGTCTTCTAGTTGGTCTAGTCTGCTGGTGATACTTTCTAATGAATTTTTTAATTTGATTTATTGATTCTTTCATTTCCTCAATTCTTGTTTGTTTGTTTCAGAATCTCTATTTCTTTATCCACATATTATTTTGTTACCTATAATTCCTCCCTTACATCAGCCTTCACCTCACATATCAATTTAACTCTGAATTCCTTCTCTGACATTTCCTCCACTGTGGTGTTGATGGGTTCTGTTTTTAATGTATTTTGTTTATTTTAGGCAATTGGTTCCGTTGCTATTTCATGTTATTTTAATGTCTAGCCATCTAACAGTTGATTTTGAGGCAGTAGAGTTTCTACCTTGTAGACATAAGAGTGTCCCTGAAGGTTTCCAGTATTTCACAGTTTAGGTGGAGATAGATAATAACAACAACTTATCCAGACAATTACAGGATTAAACCAAGTGCCTCTTATAATGAAATCTACAATGCCAATTGTTACAATACTGAGAGATGATATGATTAGTTATTGCCCACGGTGAAATCAGTAAGTTTACATAAGGGTTTACATTGTCTTGTGATATCCAGTGAAATAATAGAAGTGATATAGGATATGATGATTATGAAGGAGGAAGAGCAAAAATATAGGTAAAAAATTAAATAATGAGTGAAAGAGAGAACACTAGAGGTTGGCTGTTAGTGGAGGAAAAGGAAGAAAGAGAGTAAAAGGAAATTGATAAATGAGAGAAAATTAAAATAAAATAAAAAATAGAATTAAAAAAAACTAAAAGAAAGAAAAAATAAAATATACAAAATAGAAATAACAGTTTACAAAAACAAAATTGATAGATTCTAATCAAACATGTTAGTCTTTGAAATATTGATCCATGAAAAAGAATTGCATTCCAATAAAATGGTAGAAAGGAAAAGAAAAATGAATATATGAGTAAGTAAATGTATCCAGTTAAAGATAGAGTTATTTAAGAGGAAAAGAAAGTGATATGGGGCAGAAGAAAATGCTTTTAAGATTCAAGAGGTGAATAGGGTCTATGAAGAGGCTACAGGAAGTATTATTAACAGGTGAGAACAAACAAACAAACAAAATAAGTAAAGAAAAAATAGACATAATAGAGTTAAATGTAACATAAGAGAAAGAGCAGTACAGTTTGGCTGTTAAAAAGAGAGAAGTATAAATAAAGGAAAATAGAGTTGTGAAGGAGTCAATAGGAAGTCAATCCAACATATACTAATTCATGACCTAATCTTACCAAATAAAAAATAATAATAATAAAACTGAAAAATAAGAAACTTAAAAAAAAGTGTGAATAATTTTTTAAAAAGCTACCTTAAGGAAATGCTAAAGGCTAAAAACACAACAGAAGCAAATATGTATATGTATAAACTCATACATGTTCTTCATTTGTTAATCAGTATACATTCAAAAAGAAATCAAAACGTACCAAAAGCAAAAACAAATTAGCAGAATAGTCAATTAAAGGTTTGTTTGCTTTTTTTCTTTTTTTCTTTTGTTTTGTTTTTTCCAGGATACTCTTTTTGTTTTTTGAATTTCAAGAGTTGGAGGGAGGATTTGAGGACTGAACTCAGCCACTCAGCGCCATTCAGTTTCTCCCATCTGCAGGTCTTTCTCCCAATGGATTCAATAAAGTGGAGGAGGGGAGCACAGACTTTCTCTGGCCTCTCTTTTAATGCCTCATCTTTAATGCCCCCAGGCAATATGATTTCCACGCCAGAGACTCCTGATTTCTAGACTCACTTTAGATCTTGCAGTTTGGGCTGCTGGATTCCCGTGATATGATGGTTTTAGCTTGGATTTCCAGGATCCAAGCACCAGGTTTGAGTTCATGCCGCTTTCACATGGAGATGTTTAAGTCTATGAACCCTGTGCAGGGCTGGCTCACCATACCTTTTGCTTACCAGTTTATTTGGCCAAATAGCCTCTGGGTCTGCCCAGGGTGATCTGCCCCTCTGATTCTAGGGTTCCCCACACCAAGATATTTCAGGACTTTTAGATCATTTCAAGCCTTGTATTTTTCTGTTTTCTTTTTCCCCCACCCAACTCTCACCTGGAGCTCAGCTCCAATTCAGTTCCTTAGCCTTGTCTGGTGTTCACCAACTTTTCCAAGGTTTAAGGCTTTCTCTCCCATGTTGAGTATAAGCACAGTGGCTTTTTCTCCCCCCTTTTTTTCCACTTCTTGGAGATGTAGTTTCCTTGCTATTTGAGTCTTGGAGTTGTGAGATCTGCCTCTTCCCGTTAATCTGCCATCTTTCCAGTTTGCTTTAATCTTTAATCAAACATATAGAAATTGCACATCTTGATCCTCCTTACCTCCCTCAGTACTCTGCTGACTCATTCCATTTCTGCAGGCAAAATTCTTTCACAAGTAAAAATGAACTCATGAACAATTTGAAATTCAACAGTCTCTTTAATTGCATATGTAGCTGAAGGGGTTAGAGCCCACAGATCTGATTTATGGACAAGATTGCCTTTCTCCAAGTCCTAACTTGTATTCTACATGTATAGTAACTTATAATGTTGCACTATAATTATCTTCCAATGTTTGTTGAACTGTGTGCTCCTTGAAGTCAGGGAATGTGCCTTATTAATCTTTTGTATCCTCAGAGTCTAATAAGGCTTGGCATATAGGGGACACTCAATAAATTTTAAACCTGAATAAGAGACACCACTGAAAGTATGGAACGTTATTTAGTGCCTTCTGCCCTGTCAACAAGAACACTGTGGTTCTTAAATAAATAGTTACCTAACCGTTTACTTCACATTTCTCAATTATTTACTCTGTAGATAAATTCAGTTCAGTGTCAGTTTCTAGCTGCAGACTTGAACATGTAGATTTCTATATATATCTCCATGCTATATGAGTCAAATTGTGTTAAATTATCTTTAAGGCAATAATCTAAACAAAGTGTTTGCTGTGATGCCAGGGCATTGTTTGCTTCAGATACCATCATTCCTGATGTGCTCCCACCCTACCCCAATATTCTATATAGCTGCAAAAAGAAGTTTGGACTAATCAATACCACCACTTGCTTTTAAGGCATTAAATGCAGAAAGGCTAACATATAATTTTAATGCATGAAAACATAAATTGTGCAAATAAAAATTGAAATTACATTGAAATAGTAATTATATGTATTTAAACTACTTATTGAAGCTGTTAATGCTTAATATACTTGCCATGTCACAACTATAAATCTGAAGCATTTTGAAAGGACATTACCATTATCAACATCCCATGTTACTGAAATTAGTTCTTTATTCTATTTGAATATGTTCTTGTCACAGTGTATTAAGTGGACTATTTTTAGAAAATACCTTCAAACCCACATACATTATTCTAATAAGAGAAATTTTTCTATTCAATGTCTATATAATTAAAAACTAATTTGAATAATTTAAAACTTATACAACCTATAATCATATTTAAAAATCACTTTAAAACATTTACATTAAGTAGTTTTACTATAATTAAGCTAGAGCAGAAAATAGACCAATTATTTATTTGATCTATTTTTTTAAAAAAAATATTCTTAGTTGTATATGGACACCTTTATTTTATTTATTTTTACGTGGTGCTCAGGATCAAACCCAGTGCCTCACACATGTAGGCAAGCACTCTACCACTGAGCTATAATCCCAGTCCTAGATCTATTTTTTAAATGTTTCAAGTTTTTTTTTTTAGATCAGATAATTTATTTTTCAATGTTATCCCATATGGAGCTACTTGAAAAGATACAAGAATTCCAGGACTTAAATTCCCAGCTTCAGCCAGGGAGCATGTTGGGAACGATTTAGCTAAAACCACTGGAAGATCACAAAACACTGACAATTTGTTAAACTTTAGAAGATACTCAGGAGAAAAAATTTTTTACCTTGTAGTGAAAACATTCTGAATCTGATCCACTAAAATTTAAGGAATGGAACATTCTAGCTATACAAACTTAGTACAAATTATGAAAGTTTACTTTTGTAACTTTAAACTTCTTTTAGTTAGTAAGTCTCTTGATTTGTATTTGGAAAAAATATGGAATGTGAATAAACTCTCAATAGTGCATTCATTTCTGCTTGATTTCTGTCTTAGCTATCATTATGAGTGGAGTCACTAATATTAAATTGTTTCTATGTTTATATATTCTATTTGCTGTTAATTTTTGAAAAAATTGATATGCACAGATTAGAGGCATTAGCTATATTTTTCTTTCAGAAAAGTTTGATAAAAAAGTATGGGAAACTCTCATTTTATTAATACTGTTTAGAAAGTTTGCATATTTCCTTTCTTAAAAATGTTATAATGCCTGCAAAGCAACTGTTTAGTTTAGGAATGGACAAGCTCTCCAACTTGAGCCCCAATTTCCTAACTTGTTACATTTTTCCCCACCATTTAGGACCTTGTCTCATTTAATAAACCCATCACATGGGAAGCATGGAATCATGAAGTATTCAAGGTAGAAGGATCCTTAGGGATAATTTGATCCAAGTTGATCCATATAACATAGAGATATACATAAATCTACCTGTACAAGCCTGAAGCTAGAAATTATACTGAACTGAATGAAACCACAGAGTAAAATAATCAAGAAATTTAAAGTAAATGGTTAGTAAATCTGAGTGGAAATAGACAAAAATTCCAGAGGCTCAATCTAAACTAAGAAAAGGGCAAAAACAAGCAAACAAAAAACCAGGAACCCTTCACCAAGGGAGTTTTGGGGGAAAGTAAGAGAAAGGACAAGCCAAAGATGATAATTGTGTGTGTGTGTGTGTGTGTGTGTGTTTGTGTATGTTTATAAATACCTAGACAATAGTGCTTTATTGAAAATATTAGTTTAAATAAATATAAAATTGTTGTGTAAAATGAGTGTTTCAAAATACAATTCTATAGGTATAAATTATCTTTTAGTAAAAGAGCAACTATGAGCAAAATTATGTATTTAGATTTGGGTATCAAAACAGCAAGGATTAAGAAGTATGGCTATGTAAGCCCTCCCACCCTTCATAACCATTATTAGGGGGCAGTTAATACAGTTTTACTTGAACATACATAGAGTTTTCATTGATCACTTGAATATTTGATTTTCTTTTTTTCTTTTTATTTTTTATGAGAAAAGTTAATAAATACCAAAATAACTGTAGTAATTGACTCTGCACAGATGTACTCTGAAGTCACGTAACACTTTGCTTGGTCAGAACTTGACACACTGAGTGTAAACATACAGTCTTTGACTATTCACAATTACGTAACAGTGAAGGGGCAAAGTTAGAATGGCAGATTATTTTCTGTAGTACATTTTTGTAACTAATATTTCTTGATCAACACTGACTTCATTTTATATTTTTCTGGTCAAAACAGCAGCAAAAACAAGAACTGCTTTCTTATTCTTGAATGAAGCATTATTTTCCATTTCAAAATGATAGCACTGACCCAGCACTTGCCTCCTCTTAATGAGTTGTCTCCTTTTTGTAGGCCCTCTCTGTGGTCAGGTTTCCTAACATTAGTATAAATGATTACAAAAAAGAAAAAAGAAAAGAAAAGAAAAGTGACCCTTGAAATGTGTCACAGGGAGATAGAGGAAGAAAGGACAGGAAAGGGGAGGACAAGACCATAGTACACAGAAAACAGACCAGGAGCAGCTTTGACTGCTGTTGATAGCTTCGGCTACAGATTTGAAATGTTTGTCATTCTGCATCTACACAAAGAAAATTGTACTACACAAAAGGAGAAAACGACAGGGGCTGAAAATAGAGGAGACAGTCTGCACTGTCATTTAAAAGTGATCATTGCTATTTTCCTCCTAACAGAAAAATTATTCCAAAAGGGAACAGTTAGAGAAAATCCAAAACAGAGAAAACTGGTAGGGATCTGGGCTTCAATATCTGGAGGCTTGGAAGCAGGAACCTGATCAGTGACAAGACTAGGTTCAGGGGGCATGCCTACCAATGGACCTCAATTTTCCATTGCTGAGGTGGATCTTGTACACCTGCAGATACAGAAAAGGCATTAAAGTGCAGTATGAAATACAAAAAAAAAAAAAAAAAAAAGATGCTTTCTAAAGAGATAAATTGCCAATTTTTCTTAAAAAAATATTTTCTAATTTAGTTGAGTAAAAATAGTTTGCAGACATAATTGCAGTATGAAAACTGGAGCTCAGAGCTGCTTTGGTTTTCTCCATAGCACAGTAATAGCAGTATTACTGGAGAACACTAAATAAATTGGCTTGTGGTATATACTCTGCACAGTGGTATGAGAATCTGGAGATTTCTTAAAATTTATGCCTCAAAGTGTGTTTTAAAAAGCTATTTAAATGTAGACATTTACCTCAGATAATTTTATTTTATTTCACTAACAAATGTGCATATGTATATATGAAGTAATGGTATTGTTCTAGCAGCAAAACTGGTTTTGGATGTTGTATATAAACATAAAATTGAGGAAGTTAATTGTCTCCACATGGTGTAACTTAATAAGTAAATAATTTTTGTACCAAATCAGCAGGGCTTTTTTTTTCTTAATATCTGTCTTAGTTGTAGATAGACACAATAACTTTATTTTATTTATTTATTTTTATGTGGTGCTAAGGATCTAACCCAGTGCCTTACACATGCTAGGTAAGCGCTCTACCACTGAGCTACAACCCTAGCCCTAAAACAGGTTTTTATATCACCAGATATATTTCTCACAGGAGCATTGTGGGTAAGTCTGAATGTTCTAGATGTAAATTAAGAATGCTTCTAAATGTAATTATTAGACCAGTTATATCAAAGAAATTCAACATGAACTATACATTCTGACTGATTCTTGGAAATCATTTCTAACATCGGTGATTAGTTAAGGAAGAAGAAAATGAAAGAGCACTTTCCAAAATATAAAATGTAACATAGCAGTAAAATACAAATGTTAAAAGCACTTTATAGGGAGGGGGAACCCACCACATCTAAAGCTAAAAAAGAAAGAAAGAAAGAGAGAGAGAGAGAGAGAGAGAGAGAGAAAGAAAGAAAGAAAATTAAATTAAAGACAGAGGAAAATGTGGATGGGCACCTGTCCAACAATCTCATGAAAACTCAGAGCTCTAGCACTCATTTAGGGTGTTTTCTTCTTTCTTTCTTAGTGTGTGGTATCCCAGGTCCCCACCTGGCCATCCCTGCCCTGCATCTAGAGTGCCTGCATCCTTTCAATCACCTTTTTGTGGTGGCAGAGCTCAGCTTCCTTTCCAGCAATATGTGGTTTTTATTCAGGTTGTAGTTCTCCACTTTGCTGCCTCCTCTTTTGAGCCTCATAGAATGGAGGTTTTAATGGTGAAGGCCCTGGCTCACTCACTGGAGATCCAGGATGTGGGTGATGCAAATTGTTCTCAGCTCCAGAAAGATGTGTTCTGAGTTCTCCACCTCCACAGTACCCATGGGTGGAGGTGGCCTCTGATTTTCTTGCCCTTGGTTCCTATCAACTGATTGGATCCAACCACAGAGGGCGGGAAACTGACTTTAAGTCTAGTCTTCTCCTTAAAATCTATATCTTCATCTGACTCTTCATCAGGTGAGTGATGGATCTTGGTGCTATGTTCTTCAATTCATCCAGCAACCTGTTTTATTTTTTCAACTGCTCCAGTTCCTTTAGAGTGAGAGTGGGAGCTATTGCAATGACTGGCACACCTTATTGTGCACTGTCTTCATAAATGTCACTTCTAAGGGCTTAACTTTCCAAATGGTGAAATAAGACAAAAGCCTCAGTAGTCTAGGTTATGAATGATGTGCTGTCGACTCAAGCCCCTCTTGTCATGCAGGTACCCTTTACACTCTCATCAATGTAGGAGATAATCTTCTTAAAATAATTTCTGCTATTGATGGCATCACCATAGCTGGGTGTGTTCACTAGTGTAAGGCAAATCCTGAGTCCCTCCTGACCTCCTTTCAATCTCAAAAGTTGAAACTGCAATTTGGACAGTTCTTTCAATTTTCTGTGCACCCTCAGGCATGATTCTTTCTGGGCAGAGATCTGTAAGAAATAGGTTGTTGATAAGAGTTGATTTCCTAGACTTGAACACCATTATAGTGAACTGCACATTTTTTTTTCACTCATTTTCCATGACTTGATTGGGAATATTGCAAATCTAGTGCAGCCATTTCTGGATATATAAGTTGAGCTAGTTGTTACTTAGACACCTTTCATAATGTTTCCTCTCTTAGTGGATCAGTTAAAGAAGAGGTGAATATTGACTACACCATGGGCTTGCCCCTGTATCTTGATTTTTGTGATGTAAACTTTTCTCTTTCTCATCCCTAAAAACACCTTCAGCAAATTCTATATTTCTCATTAATCCAAGTGGATATTTTGGAGACATTTTAGGGTTTATGGGAGTAATATTGGAAAAATGATATTTGGATTATAATTTTTAGTTGCATTGGAAAAGCCTGTATAAGTTTATACATTTTGAGCAACTGTCTTAATTTTTATTAGGAGATATATCTCCTTTAGTGAATATGAAATTAAAATTCTTATGTTTCTCTAAGTTACTCTGATTCTTTAATCTTTTACTCTTCTACTATTATGTATTTTTAGAAAATACTTCAGGCCATTCATGATAGGTAGGGTCTGCATATGTACATTGTATCTTGAATGAATGCTAGGAAAAGATTTTCCTTTCCCCTGTGTTTTCTCTAAATAAGTCCAAATTTCCTGGTTTTTGGAATGACTATAATCGCAATGGTTGTTTTAGAAATTCCCTTAAAATACCAAGGATATTACTAGGTATTGTTGTCATGTTTCATGTCTCTGTTTCACTTTATTTCCAAGAGGAAATCCATGATTAGTAATCTCTCCCAGAGGGATATGGCATAATCCTGGGCCAAGCAGATTTCCATGTCGGGAGCAAGCCTGGTTTGAATGGCTCTGTGAAAAGCTTGAGGAATCCCAGGGTGGGTGGAAGGTATAAGTTTAAGGTTATGATTGAGGTGGTAAGGAAGTGAGACTAGTCTAATGAGATATGTCATGTTCTTTCAACCAGTGCCTTTTCTACCTTGTTAAAATGAATGAAAAACAAAGGACAAAAGGAATAAAGGCTCAGGTTTATTTCCAGTTATATTTGCTTTTCAATTGGGATATTTTTTTCTCTTCTCAGTGATTAACACACAATTATACTTTCCAAATAAAGTAGTTTTCTAACTACTCTCTATTTTTAACCTCTCCAATAAACATAAGAAAACATTTAAAAATTATTGAAGCTATTTTTTTTCTATTTAGGTGAAATTTAGACTCTCTAAACCATATTTAAAATTTTTAGTTTAAATGTTTGCATTTACCTTCATGCCAAAGTTCTCTGATGATTTACTAAATATAAAGTTTAAAAATTTGAAGAATAGGATATTTATAAATAACCAACAATGATGGGGCTTTATTACTCCTAGTACAAATGTATATGCAGAATTCACACCAGGATTTTCAGAGAAAAAGGCAAGAATTCTTACTTTGAGAATCTACAAAACACAAATGTTCAGAATTTTCTTATTAATTAAGATGAAATTTATGCATGGAGATAATGTTAAGAATTATTTATTTTAATTTCTCAATTATCAAATAATCATTAATAAGGATACATGCATGCAAACCACCATATTGGTACTGTTAAGGAAAGATTATTTCAGGTATTATCATTTTATATTTTAAAGATATTGAATCTTTATTAAATATAGAAAAATCCATTCAAAGTTCCTACTCTATCATAATGAATCATTTTTAAAGGTTTTTGATATTTATCATTGTATTGCATAATAACTTATTACAATATCAAGTAGATAGATATTATTCTTTTTGTTTGTTAAATAAAAAAATATGCATAAAGTATATATGTGAGTGACAAATGCATGAATTTGTGAATTAGTAATATGAATATATTCAGTGATGTGATTGCATGCCTGCTTATATATCTGGGCTCACATGAGGAAAAGGCTAGGTTTGGCCACTGACTTCAAATAATTATCACCCATTCCTTGGAGGAGGTTAAAAGAACAATTCATAATTTATCAAAGAAAGAATTATCTTCTCTGTTTTTCTATAGAAGTTCAGATCAGTTTCCTTTTTTCATTTCCAATGTAAGTTTTCTGGCTTTTTAAAAAGTAGTTTTCTCCAATGGAAATAATTTCATGAGCAAATCTTCTTTAACTTTTGTTCATTTTTGGCCTGAAAGGCCAGGCTGGTATTGCCTTTCAGAACTCCTTTGAGTCACTGAAACAAAGACAAAAACAGAAACAAATCAATAAAAACTCCTCTGTCTCTCTCATCTATTCTAGGCTCTTCTGTGCATAACTATTTAAAGTAAGGTCATAGAAAATATATATCTTTCATTATAAAGTATCTCTTGAGTATTTTTATTATTTTCTGTACCTGTACGTGTCAGGGACATTTTGACTGACTCAGTTATTTAGTTAAGTTATTTAGTTAAGGCTTGTTATTTAGGCCATAGCTAGGATGGAAACATTGAACTTGTTAATATCTATTTTAGTTGTTATTGTTTCTATGCTTTTCTCCTAGTTTGTGTTTGAGGCAAAAATATGACTCTTTTTTTTTTTCCAGATGGTTTCAAAAGAAATAGAAGCCCTATAAGATGTCTCTGCATATAAATTTTTCATTACTTTTAGATAAAAAGCATACTTGGAATTAATAGTAGTAGATGCAATTTGGATCTTAACTCTTATTTAATATGTCTTATTTCCAAGGAGAATCATTGGGTTGATTGCATTTTTGCAAACATCACAAACCAAAATGTTCAAATGGGAAATAGCAGATAAAGAACATGGTAATGAATAATAGGTACAAATCGTTTAAACTGTTATGTAAAATTTGATAAGGTGTTTTACATAACTTTAATAAATTGACAAAGTGTCGTGGAGAAAACAGTTCCAGATGGCAAACATATGCAAGGGATCTAGTTAAACAATTTTTTTGGCAAGAATCTTATGATTTTGTAATCAGTTGGGAGCCAATGAAATACAAAGATGAGTCTAGTTAATAATCTACAATTATTGGTTAAAGAAGTATATTAGGGCTAATTTCCCTGCATTCATCCTACCTTTTCTATCAACCTCACAAGCCTTTGGCACAATGAAGTGGGTAACCTTTATTTCCCTTCTCTTTCTCTTCAGCTCTGCTTATTCCAGGGGTGTGTTTCGTAGAGAAGCAGGTAAGAATTCTGTTTTTCCTTTGTACAACTTTTTTTCCCTACGAAAAGTTTTAGTAAGCCCTGAATAATGAATTAAGTTTCCTTTTAGCATTTATATCTAGAATGTGATGTTCTTTTGTTTTTGTGAATGCTTATGTGGTTATTTAATTAACATGGTTCAAGTATCTTAAGTAGAAACAACACGGTGAGAATTACTTAGTGAAAGTAATTTCTTTTCTCTATAAAGAAATGCCAGGCAGAGTGACTTAAACTTCATAGAACAGAGAAGAAGATAGGATTCACCACTATCTCCAAGGCCTACCTAATGGACCTTGCTCTATGTAGAACAGAAAAACTCTTGTATTATTAATAATATAAGTAGGATTTCCATTTGTATTTACTTTTAGATTTTCTTCTCAGTTGCTGTTCATAGGCACTATAAGAGCATTAGATCTTACCCACGTTAGAAAATAAATTTATTAATATTTAATGATATTTAAAATAATATTCTTACTGATTGAATAATTCTTCTGTAAATAAAGAATATATACTTCATCATCCTAAGACTTTCTGCAATAATCAGAATCCAATATTTTGAAGCAATGAATGACCTAAGTTCAATGAAAAGAAATGGTAGAATCTAATTCATTGTTTCCTTTAATATTTAAACACATATTGTGTTTTTTTCTCTCTCCTTTCCCCTAGGCAATAGTGAGATTATTGATCGGTTTAAAGAATTGGGAGAGCAACATTTCAAAGGCCTGTAAGTTAAAATATGGAAGAGTCAAATTTAATGTTTCTGATTAGTGTTGGTTAATACACTAAAGGTGTTATATTCTCCTCTCAACAGGGTCCAGATTCCATAGCATTGCTGCCCCATAGAATTTTCAGCACTGATGGAAATATTCTGTAACTGTCTAATATGGTAGCCACTGGTCACACGTGGCTGTTGAGTACTTTAAATATGGCAAGTGTAATGGAGGAATAAAATGTCAAAATTGTATTAAAGTTTAGTTAAATTGCATTTAAGTATGTAAATTTTAATTGATTTAAACTTAAATAGAATTTTAGTTAAATTTAAATAATTTAAAAATATAGTCACATGTGTTTAATGGCCACTGTATTGAACAGTTAAAATCTGGACTTCTCACACTACCCAGAAACTCTGGAACAATGATGGGAAGACTAGTACATGGTTCATTTGGCAGCTCACTTACTCACTTCCCTTTACATACCAAATTGTTCTGGGGTTTCTTGGAAACATTTTAATATTTTTTAATCTAATAAAAATTTAGAAAATAGCCTGTTTTTTAAAGGTCATTACAATCCTACAGCCCAATTAAATGAGGTATGGTTTTTTTTTTTTCATTTTAAATAACTCAAAGGATTTATGCAAAGCCCAGCATTGACAATTAAATCTATTTGTTATACAGTTTTCTAGTTTGCCCTATGTATGTGTCTCTACTGACATGAACCCATACACTTTAGGACATGGCTGAAATACTATCCTCCCTATGTAGGAAGCCACATGTGCCTGATTAGGTCTCAGATAATACCTCATATGAATAGGCTTTCTGGTTAATTATAAGAAAGATATAGAAACATAGATTATAGACACACAAGTGATTTGCTCTCTAGTACAGCAAGCTCTTTTATGTTAAAGTTTTATTGTGCTACATGTTTCTGTGTTTTTTGTTTTAGGGTTCTTGTTACCCTTTCTGAGTATCTCCAAAAGACCTCATATGATGACCTTGCGAAATTCACAGCTGAAGTGACTGACTTGGCAAAAGCATGTGCTGCTGACGCTTCAGGGGCAGATTGTAACAAACCACTTGTAAGTTCTGATTTTGAGGATTCTTTCTTTTTCTTTATTATGAGTATTTCAAAGGAAAGATTCTTTTAAAACATTATTATTAAGTGACTGAATTTGTAAGCTACACTCAAAAGTTTCATATGGACTGATAAGTCATTCACTGTTTATTCAGGGACACAGATATTGTGGGTATGCCCACAGTTTTAACAAGATTTTTTCATTGAGAACACACATGATTTAATTTAAATCACAGGATTTACTCACTGTGTATTTAAATGGCAATTTGTGATTTGTAACAATCTGTTTTCAAGAAGTTTGGTTTCTTTTCATAGAGGCTAATAGTTATAATGTATCTTTGTGTATTTATTAACTTTATTTTATTGGGGTTAGAACACTTGACAGTTCTATCCTCTTAAAAGTTTATGTCTGAAATATTTTATTTGTGATGATTGTTACAGTTTATTCATCTTGCTTAAGTGAAATTTTATGGCATTTGATTAGTTACCCCCCATTCCCTCCTTTTCCTAGCTCTTGGCAGCCATCTTTTTATTCTTTGATTCTGTGAATTTGACTATTTTAGATACCTCATATTAAAGGAATCATCCATCTTTGTCTGTCTGTGGTTGGTTTATTGCACTTAGCACAATGTCATCAAAGATTATCTACATTAGTGCCAATTGTAGAATGTCCTTCTTTTAAAGGATGAATACTATTCCCTTGTATATAGATACAACATTTTCTTTATGCATCCACATTTTCTTTATCCGTTTATTATTATCCGTTGATGGACACTTCAGTTATTCCCATACCTTGACTAAATAATGTAAATAATACCCAACTGAATACAAGAGTCTAATATCTCTTTGAGGTAATAGCATGATTTTTACTTCCAGAAAGCACCAACTGATTTCTATGCTACGGGCGAAATAATAGTTATAGTTATTTATTCATCATTTTAGAGTTATTAATGTCTTTCATAAAATTAAAAAAATGTACTTAAAAATCCTTTTGAAGAACTTGAATATTTGCTATTTCCAAATACATCTTCAAAATAAGAGGCCTGTGTTTCTTTCACCACTCAATCTATATATGCCTCTCTAGGGACAAGGTTCATATTGTCAGTGGACCCTTTCCTCTTCTCGTTTCTCTCTGGACGCATCTCATTGTTTCAGAATAAGTAATTTTACTTCCCCCAATTTTTTAGTTCTACATATGAATTTTTAAAATTGCATTTAAAAAATAATAAATTCTGTCTAGACCAGTGAATTTTCCATATGGTTATATTTACTTATAACAATGAATGAGGAAAAAAAGGATTTACTCAATGAGTGAAATACTTTGAGAGAAATATTTCTAGAATGAAAAAATTCTATATTTTAATGCAGTAATAATATGTAGTAGATTTATGTTACTCCTCAACTTGTATATGGTATCTACTTAAAAGTTGAGTCTCTCAAAAAGAAGCAGATTAAATGAGAAAGTATCTGAGTATTTCCTCCCTAAGATGAATTCACCTGCTGCACTATAGGCTAGTTCCCTAGTGATGGGTAAGAAGCAAAGAAAGGTAATGTTCCTTAGAGCTATCAACTCTCTTTTTGTCCTTCAGTTTTATTCATCATAAGTAATATTGTGGCAGTTGATTGTTATGACAATTTCACAGAGGTAGCCAAATCAAGGGGATTTATTTAATGGGGGAAGTAATTTCTTATACAATTTCCTTTTTTGATAGGTTTAGAATTTTGTATTTCATTAAAAATTTTTTCATATTTAAATTTATGTTCTACCTCATGCATAAAACATATTCATGGGATCCCCTGGGATGTTTCAATATATGATATACCATACATATGTGCAATATAGATGATTTCTTCACCAAGCTTTAACAGTATGTTAAATTTTTATGCTGTTTTTTGGTAATAAAGTCCTGCCCAGAAAAAAGAAGAGTGTTCTCTTCCATTTAGGACACTATCTTTGGAGAGAAAACATGCTCAATTGCCACTCTTCGTGATACCTATGGTGCTATGGCTGACTGCTGTGATAAACAAGATGCTGAGAGATTCCATTGCTTCATAAAGCACAAAGAAGAAATGCCTAACATCCCTCCACTTGATGTAAAACATCCTGATGCTTTGTGCACCTCCTTTGAAGAAAGTGACCAGAAGGCTTTGGGACAGTAAGTAATCTATGTTTCAAAATTTAAAATTAAGGAATAAGTCAATACTCATTATAATAAAGACCACACCACAAACCATTTCCAACATTGACTTGGAAGTTTTGCTCTAAGGATGAGTTTTAAAGGAATAATATTTCATAGCACAAAATTCTACACAACGAAAAATATGATCAAAGTTCTTTGATCTTGAAACAGGATATGATCCATATGAAACATTGAAACATGCATGTTTGATAAGATTCTGAGAAAACATAGTTATTCTCAGAATTGATTTCATTTTAGTCAGCAATATTAGATCACTCCATTTGACCATATATATGTGATTCACACACACAAACTTCACAAATTCAACCTCTCTTTTCAATGATTTAAAGAATGACTAAGACAAGACAATGAGGCAAACATTAAGCTTTAATGGTAAATGACATGTCTTTGGGTTTTTGGAAGCTCTTGGAAGAATGTTGATTGTAATTGTTTTTGTAATGTTATGTGGTATGGAAAAATGATTTCTTGTTATCTTTTTTTTTAATAGTTTTTTATATGAAGCTGCCAGAAGAAATCCTTACCTCGGTGGCGCAGGACTCATTTACTTGGCTGAAAAGTATAAAAGCTATCTGACAGAATGCTGTCAAGCTGCTGATAAAGGAGAATGCCTGACACCAAAGGTACTCCCCCCCAAAGAACCAGTTCATAGTGCAACCTCAGATTTTGAACATCTTGTGGCTAGATTTAGAAAAGCTTAATCGCCTGAGGAAAGTTCCCTACACGTTCCCAACAGCCTTCCTTACTCTTATGTTCCCCCAAGAAGTTTTATTCTCTTTGAAGGCTTCTCCTAGGCTTCCATCCTCCTTCTGAGTTTTACCATTGCTGATCTGATGGAGGGAATCACTGTGCATATAGTTAAATGTCCTGCCCCTCTCTATTCTGAGGATCTCTATAATGAAGTGTTTGTCAAATCCACAGCAAGGGCCCACAGTGGTTGTTTTTTTTTTTTTTTTTTCCTAAGAGACTTTTTGTTGGAGAGAGAATTCAAAGTCCAGAATATTACTACAACTAGAATCAAGAGCTCATTTATTCCTTTCCTAAGTATTTATTGTGTGTCTCATTCTGTTCTCTGGGGAGTTTGTTGATGTTGTAGAGAAGGAACTTACACGGATTATAAACAAAATTAAGAACTCAGTTAAATAATATGTACCTGGGAATTAGTGTACACTTTTTTTCAGAAGCCTTTTCTTTGGCAATGTGTCCATGCTGGTTTTAATTACATAGAGTCCTCTGTTTTTACCAGACTAATTTTTCCTCTTACATGGTAAAATAATTATTTCCCAAAGGGAGTACTTGGGAATGTAGAAGGAATGTGGCATAGTCTCATTTGGGCTTATGAAGTGGTATTTTGTACAGAAGTTTTATTTTATCTCTATATATTTTTTTCAATTTGCTTTCTTTCTGTAGATTGAGAATTTGAAGAAGAAAATAAAGTTTTATTCTGCCAAAGATAGACTCAAGTGTAGCATTTTTGAGAAATTCGGTGAAAGAGCTTTCAAAGCATGGTAAATATTTTTTAACACAACTTGTATCTTTATAAAAATGTAAAAATGATAATGGTTCCGTTGACAAAAGCATATATTTATGTGTAATTTCTCCCAATCCATACAGATATATTTTGTTGTCGTTGTTATTTAAAAGATAGAGAGTTAATAGAGTTGAAATTCAGAAAATGAGTAAGAAGTTGACATTGTTTGTCTTATTTTTCTAAGTTGTTAAAGAATTTGGAATACAAAATCATTTTTGTCCTAAAAAGAAGTCATATAAATTCTATTTGTTTATGTAGAATAGGAATCTTACACTAATCATCTATTTCTTTTACAGAGCTCTAGTCAGTATCTTTTATCTAATTTTATTCTTTCCTACAATGACCTGAAGGTGTCTACTCCTCTTGTTATGTCCCGATAATTAAATTCAGTCACCAATTAAGCCACAGTTACTACTTGAAGTTTTCACATAGCTCCAACTCTATTCTCAATCTCATGTTTTTGCCTGGGTCTCTGTTTGTATAGTATTTAGTTGATTCTGTGAACATTCTTCAGTATCTGAACTAAGAAATATATTACCTGCCCTTCCAATCCCTCATCTGTCAGTCAACAATGAATCAATATAATTAATAGGAGTTAAAATTAAAATAGTAGCTATTATGCATGCTCTCTAGAGACTCTCAAATGAATTATCTTTGCCTATCATTCCTACCATCAAAACCATAAAACCCAACAAAATTGATAAACAAAATATCTCTAACTTAAAAAAATACACTTTATGCAGGCAATGACTGGTTCTGAGAAAGAAGTCTTCTTACAGCATTTAGATAGTCCTAAAATGATTTTGGAAAGAATGATGACATTAGCCTTTTATATCCTGTCATAGAATTTAGAGGCTGTGCTGGATCAATTTCTTAGCAAAAGTATGCTTAATAAAAACTCCCTCATTATGTAGATGTTATGAAATTAATTTTCTTGAAGAACTTTAGTAGTCAGGCAGGAAGGAAAAAATGAATGAAACAAAGAAATGGAGTTTGTGTGATACTTCCCAGATTATAAAATATTTTCACATGCATTATATAATTTATTCTTCAAAATAGTCCTTCCATTTAGCATGATGTTGTGACACTGAGAAGGCTAAAGTTCAGAGAAGTTAAGTAACTTGCCTAGGTTTTTACTGCTAAGAAGATATGAAGTCACATTAGGAAGACAGATCAGGGCTCTATACTTGATTCTCCTCACACTGTTTCCCCTTTCAGCATTCCTCTTTGATTGCTGATTTTATGAATCATCAACTTTCCATCCATCACACACTTATACAATGGATAATTTTAAGAAAATAGGCAAAAAGGTGACCATTTGGTTCAGCTCTAACATTAAAATAACCAATGACTTAAAAAAATAATTCTATGTGTTAGTCTTGAATTCTTTGTTATAAGTGGAGTTTTCATAGGAATTTCACATCAGTTATTGCCTGATTATAATGTATTGATGGGGGGATTTTTTTTAAAGGTTAGTAGCTCGTCTAAGCCGGCAATATACCCACGCTGAATTTACAGAAATTACCAAGATGGCAACAGATATTACAAAAATCAACAAGGAATCCTGTGATGGTGATCTGCTTGAAGATGTACATGACAGGGTAAAGAGCCATTAATTTTCCTTTTGTAGCTCACATGCTTAAGTTGGTAGAATAAATGTGCTTAGAATAACTAGGACAATTGTCAGTTACTAAATCACCTGAAAAAGTTTTTCACCCATTTGTAACCTCTTTAAGTCGTACTCTGAGAATCTAGGCTGAAACTGAATGAGGACAGCTGCAAGTCAGTGCTAAGATATTTTTTGGGGAACAGTGGGTTTGAAGAAGGGCTATTATCTCAAGAGACCTTTGGAAATGAAGCATTTTCCCCCTCTATGTTGTCTCCTTTCATTAAGTGTTTTCCCAAATATAATCTCTTTCCCCAAATTTGTAGTATTGTCTCCCTTTTTTCAAAGATCAAAAATAATGACCATATATCAGAATCCTGAGCTATCATGACACTTCCTGGAAATTTAAGATATATATACACATACACACACACACACACACATATAAACAAGACCCATGACTGTGATCTTGACTCATTTGTTAAAATCTTTACTTAGTTATTTGGTTTCAAAATTCCTGCATTTAATTTGAGGGCAAATTTGAAAAAAAAATAGCATGAGATTTCAATTTAAAAACTTAAGTTCCTCAACAGTGGAAATATGAAATTAATAAGTAGCTGAGATTAATTACTTATAATAAACAAATAAATGACAACTGGTTCCTACCTTGTCTTTTGTGATCAAGTGCATATGTTTTAGTAGTTACGAGGCTCCAGGCTCAGAAGCACTGACTGAGGATATGTATTCATTGAAGCCACATTGGTTGTGAATGAACAGCCTTGGAATATAGTGAACCTGTTCTGCAACATCACAATGGTCTGGAGAGAAAGTGTAGCAATGCCAATTTATGTTGAACAATTGTTGACCTCCTCACAGGTAACCCTTTCCAATTACATTTGTGATAATCAAGACACAATCTCCAAGAAAGTGGGGGAATGTTGTGCTAAGCCCCCGTTGGAAAAAAGTCACTGCCTCGCTGAGCTGGAAGATGACAAGCCTACTGACTTACCAGCACTAACAGCTGATTATGCTGAGGATAAAGATGTTTGCAAAAACTATGCTGAGGCAAAAGATATCTTCTTGGGCACGTAAGTTAGATAAGGAATTACCCTTTCATAGTGCTTGATTTAGCAAGATCATGATCTAGGAAGATATGCTAGGGTTTCCTTTGGAGTTACTACAGTTTCCATGTTGCCCAGGATGCTTTTTCAACCCATTGTCTTCCAGTCTTTAAAGGTTAAAACAATTAATTAATTTCAAACATTGCCATTCAGTATATATTCATGGTAAAAGATCAATGTTTGTTAATCCTTAGGATATTTCTGGGAATATCTCTAGAAATATCTGTATGTATACAAATTATGTATATAACATTCATTTGCTTAATTATTATTAAACAGGTATTTTTTAAATATATAAAATATATGTGAACATATATTGCCTATCGATCCATCTGTATGTTGGCATCAAATATGTATAGAAAAAGCATAGAATTTGACAATAGGTGTTTCGTATCTGAATGAAAATACCAAAAGCTCAGTAGTATGATAAGGCAGCTAAATAACAAATGATTATATATGATCAACAAGAATAATGACCAGCTTTACATTTTTTATAGTTGGATTACAGTAATTTTTTTCTGCATTAAATAATATTTAATAAAATGATGTGTTGTATAAGATTTCTATCATATGAAGAGGAAAAAAATTAAGAATATATCTCTGTCTAGTGAAATGCTTTTTAGATGTAATCCAAATAAAATTACACATACATAAAAATAACAGGTACAATTCATGACATATTTAAGATGTGTCAGGCAATATATGTTTTGCACACATTGTGTCATGTATTTCTCATAACCCAATATATGAGATGAGTATTATTATCATTCCCAATCTACAGAGGAGGAAACTAAGACTCTTTAGTCTTTATAAGTTGCTTAATGTAATAGAGTAAAATAAATGGCAGAACCAGAAATTGAGCACAGGAAGAACCCCAAGTCCTTTGCCAATAAACTTCACTACATGGGGTTTAGTCAAATTCAGACCTTGGGAATTTTAGTTACACTTGGAGTTATTTATGTACACATTCTTGCTCGTTGGTATAATTAAATCTATATTTCTCTTATTTAGGTTTTTGTATGAATATTCAAGAAGGCACCCTGAGTATGGTTCCCTTTTGCTGCTGAGAATTGCCAAGGCATATGAAGCCAAACTGGAGAAGTGCTGTGCTGAAGCTGATCCTCCCGCATGCTATGGCAATGTGGTAGGTGTCCTGCAGGAAAAGAAGAATACAGCTCTTTGCTGATTCTAATAATGAGAAAGAAAAACAATACAAGACTGAAAGAGACATAGTATAATTTACATATTTTCTTGAGATGAATTCAATTCTGTGCTCTTAAACATCTTAGGGAAAAATAGCCTTATATAGAATGGTTAATAAATTTTAGAACAGTTTGTCTAGAAAAGAAAGATATGAAGATAGTAATCTCTAATTTTACAAAATATTGGCCATCATTTCTGTTTTCCATATTCCTGAGAACCAAATAAAGTCAGGTAAATTTAAATGTCAATTAAAAGAGATTTAACTTATATATAAAGAAGGTTAACCTGACACAAGATTATATCAAGCACTGGAGATAATATCTTAAGGGAGGTGATGAAACTTTATTTCTTTAGAATGTTTTAAAATCTTTTTGAGAAGGTTTAGGAAATGTTTTACAAGATGATAAGTTAGAATACACCTGTTCTGGAGGATTTTAGGGTGCCTACTAGTATATATTAAAGGTTTCCAAACTGTTATAGAATCAGAGAAAGACTTTCTTTCCTCTACCAAGAAGCTGCTGTATGCCAGGCACTGTCCTGCAACTGATGCTGAGGGCAACATTCCTCAGAGAGCTGAGGATCCAACTGGAGAGATGGCCTAACAATAATAATAGTAGTAGTAGTAATAATAATAATAATAATAATAATACTCAGGACCAACATTTATTGACCTTTTACTATGTACTAGGTGCTATTTTAATTTCATTAGCTTAGTCAATTCCCAGCGTAATTCTGGGTGGTGAGCACTATTTTTACCTCTATTGTGAAGATGAGGATTCTGAATCTCAGAACTGGTAAGTAAAGCTGCATCACGGGAAAATGAGTCAAGTGGCCTGGCTCCAACGCCAGCCACTGAACTCCAGAGACTAAAGATTCTTAACTACATTCACTATACAGTCTTGTCAAATAAGAGAAACAATTTGATGTGATGTGACAGATGTGGCACTGAACATCTACTCATGTGGTTTTGGGAAGAAAGAAGGAAGGGGTAAAAAGTGACCAGTATCTGGTCCTCAGAAGGATACTATAAATGGATTCTTTTATGTTTCAGTTTGAGGAATTTGAGCCTCTTGTGACTGAGCCTCAGAATATAGTCAAGCAAAACTGTGATCTCTATGAGCAACTTGGGGAATATAAATTCCAAAATGCGTAAGTAGTTTTGTTTATTCACTGATTTTTTTTTCCTTGACCAATTTGCTATTATTTAATACTTCATATATAGGCTGCCTAGCATATGACTTTTAATAGAAAAGATACACATATATTTCTAAACTCTCTTTATCAAAAAAGTCTGGAGAGTAGAGAAAATATAGTCTATGGGACGCAGAGGCCTCTATTTATGTACAGTTTTAAAAAATGGTCTTTTGAGACTGGGAGTATGTAGTCTGGGAGGGTTAGTGCCAAATGTTGGCTTATCAACTGGAGATGTTCCTTGGAGGTTAAGGGATAGTTTGTGAGTAAATGAACCCTAGCAGCATTTTACAGAGCAGGAAGTAGTAGGCCTTGAATAGCAGTAGTTCAAGAAGTAATATAAAAGCTGAATACAAAAACATGACAAAGATATGGACTTAGATAATATGGGAAATTGCATTCCTATTGGTCTATTGGTGGGAAGAGTGGATGTTCAGAAGATACATTAGACTTCGATTGTCATGACCTTGTTTTCCTGTGGGATTTCCCTCCCTAGAAGAGATAGAGATAAAAATGCATGCTGAAGTAAAGTCCCCATTTATGTATGGAGGAAAAGTCAAGAAAGAAGAAGGGACACATGGTAGGAATTTATTGTGTAGTTTATATACATAGTTAGCACTCTTTTATATACATAGCTCAGGGCTAACAATAGTGAATAATATATAGATTCTTCCATTGAGTAGATTACAGTCATACGTTGACTTTACATGGCGATTGGGATTCTTTATAAGTGATTCTTACATGCTGGATAACATGCCTGGTTCATTGCCTTGTCAATGTCACTTTCAGTTTAATCCTTGCATCATTCCTATTGAGGCAGGGATATTTCCTCCCATTTTTCACCCACATATTTTAAATTTATCATAGTCCTGATTTATATACATTCTCAATAGAATTTAATGAAACAAAGATGCAATGATTATTAATTATATTAATAATGCAATGATTATTAAGTATATTATGGTCACTGGATTATAATAAGGTAGATAAACGTCCTAACATTATTATGTGGTACAGGTGGTATTCAAAGCCATGTTTAATGATTGGTCAGGACAAATCTGACACACTCAGCCATCACCCTGAATATGAAGATATTTTTTGTTGGCCGGTACTGGGGATGAACACAGGAGTTTTACCACTGAGTTACAACCCTACTACTTTAATTTTTTTTTTTTTTTTTTTTTAGATAGAGTCTTGCTAAGTTGCTTAGGCCCTCACTAAATTACTGAAGTAATCTTCTTGCCTGAGCTTCCTGAGCAGCTGGGATTAGAGGCCTGTACCACTGTGCTTGACATAGACAAACATAATTTGATGAATGGCTATATGGCTATTTAGGACATATTAGTTAATTTTGGATGGATTTTCCTCTGCTTGATCTACTATATTAGAAAAAGACAGTTTCTTGGTTGGCTAAACACACATGGCCCTTTTTTTTATTTTTTATTTTTCATACAGACTTCTAATCCGTTACACTCAGAAAGCACCCCAGGTGTCAACTCCAACTCTTGTGGAGGCATCAAGAAACTTAGGAAGAGTGGGCACCAAGTGCTGTAAGCTTTCTGAATCACACAGACTGCCCTGTGTTGAAGACTATGTGAGTGTTTTAAAATATAATAATTTTAATACTGAATTCTCATCTTATGAAATTGACAAAAGTAACTTTTAGAGGCAGGAGTGGACTAACGTGTGTACATGACTAACAGGGGTTTATCTGTGTATGTGCATGGTAGTAGCAGTTAGAACTTGATCACCTATATCCCGACTATAAAACTTAGAATTTAGTTAAAATATGAAAGTTATAACTTGTTTTTTAAAAGGATCCACGAGTTTTCAGTGTTTTGGCATTTCCTAAATTTTTACTTTTAGGTGTCTCTGTTTCATGAACCAGTATAAGACTACTTCTTTCCTATTCTAACACATGTGTCAGGATATATCACCTCCAATTATTTTCATGAATTATTTTCTCAAGTATTAAGAATATTGAGACATCTAGACTTACTTGTAAAAGAGTCATGTTAAAGAGTCCCTTATGCTTAGTTTCAAAGATAGTCATTTGTTGCCTCAGTCAACTTTGGATTTATTGTTACTAGTTTAATATGTCACAACTTTGGGTGCGTGGGAAAAGGAGTGTTCGTGGACAATTTCAATTTTGCCTCTTTTGAATTTCTGCTCTCCTCCCTGTTCTTCAGCTGACTGCAATCCTGAACACAGTGTGTGTGATGCATGAGAAGAATCCAGTGAGTGAGAGAATCACCAAATGCTGCTCTGAGTCCTTTGTGAACAAGCGGGCATGCTTTTCTGCTCTATCAGTTGATGACACATATGTTCCCAAAGAATTCCATGCTGACACATTCACCTTCCATGCAGATATATGCACACTTCCAGAGACTGAGCAACAAATCAAGAAACAAACGTGAGCAGTATTTCATTATCACATGTTTGTAGTCTTGATGAAGAGAATATTGATTGAAAGGAGCAAACTGTCTCATGTACTGATTATACTTCTTAGAGTAATGTACTTAAGTATTGGCCTTTTTAAGTTGATAAATTGTCAAGAATAAAATGAATGGCTTTTTTCCCTTAGGGGGCAAAAACTATATTATTAGACTCTTATCTGCAAACTATTCATAGTGATATTGTGGATGAACACCCCAGTAGAATAAGATCATAGGCCAGGTCCATGAGAAAAGGCTGAACATTTAACTGATGAATTTGTATCCAGAGGCAAATTAGTTGTAGAAATCATAGGGGAATTTATTTCTAGGAATGAATGGTACTTTAAGTTTGTTCTAGAGTGACCCCATAGGTGAGAGAAAAGCCTGTGATGTGACTTTTGAGAATGGCAACTGAACAGTCAACATCTAGAAATGTGAGTTTTGAGGCTTAACTTCTCAATGCTATTACAAAAGCTGACCATAGCATGAACTTTAGTATCAGAAAATTGCTGTCATCTCTGGTGGCCTGTAATCATAATCCATACTTATAAATAATATTTCAAAACTTATTATTCCCACATAACACACTCTGTGTCTTCTGTTGTCTTTTCAGATGTCAATGAAAGGGAAACACCACCTCCCACTTGCTTGAAATCTTAACCCGTATAATCTCCCCATAATTAACTTTGAATAGGGAAAATTTCAAAGATGAACTTTAAAGATTCTTAGAGAAGAAGATTTTTCAATGATGTTTAATGTCTTAAAAATTTAGATGTTATTTTAAACCCTTCAATATCTATAAAAGTCAATGTGGCATAGCTTATAAAATCTGAACCATATCCAAATGCCACAACATACACTTTCTGGAGATCTGCTGAAATTCTAAAACACTGAGTGATTTGCACTGATTATCTTATTTGATTCTCCCACCAGCCCTATGAAGTGGATTTAAAATTAGAGTGGCATGCCTGGCCTCAAGCCCCAAACTGCCTGGCTCCAAGATTTATAATCTTTTGTTTGTTTTGGTACTGAGGATTGAACCAGGGGTGCTTAGCCACTGAGCCACATCCCCAGCTCTATTTTATGTTTTATTTAGAGACATGGTCTCGCTGAATTGGTAAGTGCCTCCCACAAGTTGGTGAGGCTGGCTTTAATTTTGTGATCCTCCTGCCTCAACCTCCTGAGCTGCTGGGATTACAGGTGTGGGCCACAGTGCCCTGCAAGGTTTATAATGTTAAGTGCCAATCTTATATTCTTCATATTTCTTATATTCTTAAGTTTTTCTTGCTGTGTCTTTCATTTTCTGTTCAAATGCAGAGCACTTGCTGAGCTGGTGAAACACAAGCCCACAGCAACAATGGATCAACTGAAAACTGTGATGGGGGATTTTGTAGCTTTTCTAGAAAAGTGCTGCAAGGCTGACGACAAGGAGGCCTGCTTCTCCGAGGAGGTGCTGGAGCTGCTTTCATTTTAATATTTCCAACTTTCATTTTTGTGCATTTGGTCAGGTCAGAGGTTAGGGATTTAGGTTTTGAAAGATGCATGGAGCAAAGATCTTATTCTATGAACAATTGTCTTACAAAATGAGTTTAGTTGTTCTTGGTTTTATCTCCTGCTGCACTGTGGCATACTATTAAATTTTCTCTTCTGTTCCAAATTTGTAATTGGTATGAATAGATAGACATATTTATAAGGCCTAAAATGTTTTGGTCAGTAAAGCAAAGCATTAATTTAAACATTTTCCCCCAAATTGCTATCTTCTCATTTGACTGAATTTTATAAGTTAGTTCAGGTGGGAATGGACATTTAAATATCTAAATCATTTAATAGTCACCCCTATACCCTGACAATAGATATATATTTTTATTTTCTTGGGGAGGGTGATTGTTGGTGAACTTCCCTATAGAGATCCTGGTAGTTTAATGTGAATTAAAGGGGGTGATGCAGGTACAATCACTGTATATCACCTATTTTTTTTGTATAACCTGCTATTTTTTGTATTCTATGCTAATGCTAATATTTTCCCAACATCTGACATTTCTTTGTATTCAGGGCCCCAAATTTGTTGCTGCAACTCAAGCTGCCTTAGCATAAAAAACATCACAATCGCAAGCATCTCAGGTAACTATATGCTTTATGTTATTAAAAAAAGTAATTATAATCATTATTATTAAAAAAGCAAAGATGACTAAACATTTGTTAAGAGCCATATAGACAAACACCAATCAATACTCTTAGCTCTTTATATATATTAACTTATATAATTATCAAAACAATGTCTGAGTTGGGTATTCTTGTTATTCCCATTTTGTAGATGAATAAATGGACACATAGATAAAAGGATAGGTTACATAATTTATCTATCTAAGGGACAACCAAGATAGTAAGAGGTGGAGTCAAAATTCCAGAAAGTGTTGAGTTAACCGTTGTCCTCTTCTGACATATGTGACTGTGTACACAGTCATCCTAGTGATGCCTCACCAGCAGAGACTCTAGGTGTTAGAACCATATGAAAGAACATTTTTGCAGATCAAAAATATCAATGAATATCAGTGGATTCACACGGTTCAACCTAAATATAATTCAATGAGGGATGTATTCTGTATGAACTTGTGCTATAGAATGAATAATGTGCTACTAAATTTCCAATATGTCAACATATTAAGTTTAATAGAATTTCTCTTCTTATGACAAAACACCCACTTTAAAACATATATATCTAAGCATAAACATGTTTTACTTTTTTTCTCTGTGTGTAATATTTTGCAGCAGTATTTAAAAAATAGAACAGCACTGAAAAAAAAGTATTGGTAAAACCAGGTTGTTTAACCATATAATAATACTTACTTGTGCATCCAAAGAATAGCAAATTTGTATCTCCCAAAATTTGGTCATTCCCAAATGTGATGTGTTTCAGTCCTAAGTGGAATAAATTTCTTCCTATGGTTCCAAATTTGAGCAGGTATTTTTTGTTTAGGTATGACTTAGGTAAGAGTAGGTGCTAGATAGCCCTGAGGAGTGGTGATAGAGGCCTCTGACTTGAGTCTGGCGGAACCATTGAAGAAGAGGGGACTTCACAACATGTTGGTGTGTCCTGTGCCCTTGTCCAGCAGAAGGGAAACCCAGCTAAGCTTTGGAAGGTTTAAATTGTTTCTGCTGGTGGAAATTGTAGAAAGACAATCGAAGCAATTTAGCATTAGTTGTAGCAGATTGGAAAAATATATGACCTTTTACAAACAGCTCTTCTATTTTTCTCCTTTTGTTTTTCAGCCTGACCAGAGAAGAAGAGAAAGAGACTAAATCTTTATCCATCTGTTTGTCTTTTCTGTTGGTGTAAAATCAACACTCTAAGAAACACAACTTTTTTCAAACGTTTGACCTCTTTGCTCTATGTTGAAATTAATAAAAAATGAAAAGAATCGAATATTGTGGTCCAGGACTGTTATTTTCCAAAAGTGTGTTTCCATCCTGAAAAATTTGTGGATCTGTGAAAGTTTCAATTTTCTGTCTCTCACCCCACTTCAGCAGAGGCCTTCTAGTTCCTTAGAGGCTACTTCATGAAAAGAAATGTTAATTCTCATCCGAGTTATGGGTTATAAACATTCAAAAATAGCCTTTTAACATTATGAAAAAATAACACCTGTGGCAGGGATAGGGCATTTACAGTCTGGCTCCTCCTCACTACTGGGACTCTCTGAGAACTAGTGAGGGACAAAAAAGATGGAGATAACTTTAAAGGTGGCTAATTAAATTTAAAAAGAAAGTCATTCTTGGAGAAATTTGAGACAGTTTAGGATGACAATACATGAAATGTGTAAGAAATTTGGAGAAGCATTATTGGAAGAAGGGGTTGGGTGATCTGGAGGAAGGCATGAATAGGAGTGATTAACTGTACTGAACTGATAAAGTACAAGAGTCTTTACAATTTCTTGTAAAGAAGTTGAGATGTTATACCCAATACTGGGCCTCTTTTCCCTGTTCCTGGAGGTAATTACTTATACCATACTTTCATCTAGGAGCTTACATACTTAGTCATTTATAATCATATTAGTTGTTTGAATTTTTTTTTTTATTTTTATAGACTTGGTTTCATACTGTGTGTAAGCAACAATAACCAACACAATTTTAGCACCATTATGAAAACACAAATCACAGGGATGGAAGCAGCCCTCAAAGGGGTCATCAAACCTTCCTTTATTCCCTAGTGGATCAATCAGTGAGGCACTGGAGGGGTTCATTTTCTGCATAGAAAAATGGCCACCAGTTACAGAAGAGGTTTGAGTTTTATAGTTTACAACGAGGGTGGTTTAATTATTGGAGAAAGAAGTAGCATG
Source organism: Marmota marmota marmota (assembly GCF_001458135.2). Lineage (NCBI taxonomy): Eukaryota > Metazoa > Chordata > Mammalia > Rodentia > Sciuridae > Marmota > Marmota marmota. The sequence goes on from NW_026000140.1 coordinate 3,331,308, forward strand.
TATTGGACAGTCAGGAAAGAAGTTGTAAAAAGCCCCAAACTCATGGTCATTGGAATAATCTCAGAAGTTGGTGTCACTACTTAATTCTCTGGAATTCCTTGTTTCCCAGAGCTTTACTACTTGCTTTTCTCCTTTTCGGGGTCATTAGCAACAGGAAAGGGTAAAAGTCCAGGACCCAGAGTTTCAGCATCTCTCTCCTCGCTTCAGGACCCATTGTTGTTGGGAAGGGATGGATGTTTGATTCTGGTGGTGATGCTTGGGATGAACCCTGGAAGGGATGAAAGTTTGATTTTCTCCCTCAGGGCTTATTGTTACTGGGAAAGGATTTAGTGGGAGAGGATTAGTCATTGCCTTCCTCCTCCCTCTTCCTCTGGGTCAGACAGTTTTGGGGTGTTGTCATTTCCCTGTCCTGAGGATTGTCATTTTCCATATACTTCATTGTGTATACTATTTCACAACTTGTTCTTAATTAATAGTGCTTCGTAGTTTCATTTTAAGTCTAATCCTTGCTCAAGTTGAAAAAAAAAGTCCCTTCTCTTCCCCTTATGTTCTACACTCCCACCATCCCATTCCCCCATTCTTATGCAACTCCTACTTTGGCCTCAGTCCAAAAAAATCATTGCAATCATTCCTAAAGCAGGAGAGAGCCCAAGGGAGAATGAAGTCTGGGGTCTCTGGACAATTTAATATTTTTAATATTTCATCCACTCAGTGCAATGATCCCCAATGCTTGACATCAGGGATGAGTAGCAAAAACATAAAATTCATCTCAGTTTCCAAGAAAGCTTTTAAAAAAAGGTAAATTATTTCAAATGGTTTTGGGGCCAGGTTGTCATGTACAGAGCTACTGCCTTGAAAGACTGAGCAGGATTTGACAAGACATTAAATATGCTTCCTTTTCTTTTGAAACATCAACATATTTCTTTTCTACCTCTGAGTTTTAACTGTGCTGATACTCTCTGAATGCTACATCATTCTGATAGTTACCCCAAATTGATCTTTAAATCATTTCTTCTCCCCCTAGAACTGTTACTAAACCAAGTCCAAAGTTTCCTAGAATGATTTTTACTGAAATTCAGAAGCTGGTCTTGGACGTGGCCCACATACATGAGAAGTGTTGCACAGGAAATGTGTTAGGAATGTCTGTAGGATGAGGTGACGAGTCTTGTTCCAAAAAGATATATCTCTGCTCCTCTTTCTTTCCTTCTTTTCTTTCTTTCTTTCTTTTTTTTTTTTTTTTGGTCTGATTCTTAAAGAGAGGAGGCTGTCTGGCTTGAGCTGGTCACAGGGTATGGTAATTAGGTGACCAAGTAACTTATCCACTTGTTGCTAATAAAGCTTAAACTATCTTTTCTAACCCTGGCTTTCACTTCTCACTTTTGTGAGACCAGAACCCATCCATTTCTTATGTTTAAAGAAGATATAACCTCTCAGGAGAACTCCATATGAGATCTTGAGAGGCAAGCTCTTTACTTTTAATGTATTTGTTTTTCATTCTATTTATTTCTTCATATTTCTTCAATATGGATACATATTGAGTACTTCCTTGGGGCTAGCCACAGTGAGGGACACTTGTTAGGAAGGCATAAGTTGACCTTCAGGAATTTTTAGTCTGATAGAAGAGATAAGAGAGTGACTTCCTTGAAGTCAGGGACTGTTTTTTGTTTACTGTTCTCTTTATAGAACAATTCTTGGTATGTGGAAGGCATTCTATTACAGTTTGTTGCATCACTGAATGCAACTAAAAGAACAAGAGGAATTGCTCCCAAGGCTAAAAGCTAGTCATGCCTAAGAGAGGTGTGAATAAAGAGCTCTAGAAGAATTAAACAAAACCCAAACCTCTACCAACAGATTCCTTATGTATGCCATAGTCAGTGGTGATCAAAGCAGTGTGGCTATCTGGACCACAAAGGACATTGACTGTCTTTTGTTTGCTGTTCTCTTTATAGGACAATGCCTGAAACATGGAAGGCATTCTATTATAGTATGTTGAATGACTGAATACAACAAAAAGAATACAAGCAATCCCAGCAGCTTGGGAGGTGGAGTCAGGAGTCAGGAGTTCAAAGCCAGCCTCAGCAAAAGCAACATACTAAGCACCTTAGTGAGACCCTGTCTCTAAATAAAATGCAAAATAGGACTGGAGATACAGCTCAGTGCTCTAGTGCCCCTGAGTTTAATCAAGCTAGCTGCGCCTAAGAGAGGTGTGAATAAAGGGCTCTAGGAGAATTAACAAAACTCAAATCCTGGCACCAGATTCTTTGTATATGCCATCTCAGCGGTGATCAAAGGAGTGTGGCTGTTTGGATCAACTCTAGGCATCCTAGATATTGTACAAGAGACCTGTCTACTCCCAATTTTCTTCCTCTCTGGTCCTATGTGACACACTCTTCTCTCAGAGGAGGCTTAAATCACTGTTCTCAGAGGCTCAAATGACCTGAAAACCAGGCTGGATCCTGGATTCTAGAGGGCTGATCATGCAGAGTAAAATGCTTATTTCAGCTCACTCCCATGGCAGCTAGTCTTGGAAGTCTGCAAGCAGCAGGGTGCAGGAAGGCTTCAAAGTGACAGTCCTTGAGCACAACAGAGTCCTGGAGTCAGCAGCTGGGGAGGATGAACTGGAAACTTTGCCACCTCACTGCCTTTCTCATCTAGAGGAGTTCACACACAGATTAGGAACACGACAAGAACTATTTCATTTTTCTTTGAAGTCAGCTTTTTCGATTTTTAAGTGGCAATTTTGTTGATTTTCTTAATTTAGCTTTTTTCCCCCCCTTCCATATGCTAGGAATCAAATGGAGGGCCACACACACACACACTAGGTAAATGTTCTACCACTGAGCTACATCCACAGCCCTAAATTTGTTGATTTTAAGGTTATTTTAAGGAAATAATTTTCAAAAATTGGAACTCATAAAGACTCTTTTCCTTTAAAATGGCAAAATTAATTTCCATATGATATGTAAGTTACATTTTAAAAGCTGAATAATGGATTCTAGTTGACCCTGCTGAGAATGCCTGGAATTTTCAGTCTCATGACAGGGGTCTATCTGAGAGCTCCCCCTCTTTCTGGCCACTGGACTGCACTGCCCTCTGGCGGAATTTGTGGGTCACTGCAGATTGTTCTGATAACAGAGTGGTAAGTTTGCTTTCCATGACGCCAGCTGCAACTGTTGTGAGAGGTGAATCTGAATACTATTAGGTGCTATTGGTTTTAGTAGCACATTTCCCTTTTGTTTTGAAATAAGATAATAGTGGTTAGCTGACAACTATGGGAAAAAGAATTGAACAAATGGGTATCTGGAAAGGAGTGAGGAAAATACTTTTTAGGATGGGAGACAAGAAAAGTGTCTTCTTTCTTCCTCCTTCCCCACTCCTTCCCTTCCTTCTTCTGCTCTTAGCTTTCCTCTTTCTTCTCTCCAGGACTTTTTAATTTTTTCCCTTATTCCTTCTTGGTAAAGATGGAGTGGAAAATTTGTCCTTTGTAGTTTCCTCCCTCCTGACTTCTTTCCCTTTCTCCCTCCCTCCCTTCTGTCCTTCCTTCCTCCTTTCCACCCTAGAACTGGCTCTGAGGTCCTACTTACAGAATAAAACATTAAGACTTATATTTGGTTTTTCCAGTTACGAGGAAAAAATTATATCATACATTTGTTCTCCACAAGATGCTCTGTCAAGCAAAATAGCAGAATGCTGTAAATTGCCCACACTTGAATTAGGTCATTGGATAATCCACGCAGAAAATGAAGACAAACCTGAAGGTCTGTCTCCAACTCTGAACAAATTTTTAGGAGATGGAGATTTCAACTAAGTTTCTTCAGGGGAAAGAAAGATCTTCTTAGCAAAGTAACATGTTCTGCAAATGTGTGTTCACACAAGAGATCATTATGTGGCTGACAGCTTTGTGTGGTTGAAGTGGAGAGTGATGGCTTTCAAACTCATATGTGAGGATGTTTGGCTAGAATATTCTGGTCACAAGAGATGTAAGCAGATAATTAGACAAAAGGGAAAGGCATCTGTCTTACAAGAATGAGGTTTTCACCATCTATTATTAACTGGCTTGCTTATGAAGTGTATTTTATTTAATATCAATTTCTCTGGAGTGAGAATTACTGTCATCATAATATGTTATTCATCTAAAGGCCACCATTGAACGGACAAATAAGATATGGATAGTTTTGTAATATGAAGGACTTATGATTAAGAATGTGCTTTTTTGGTTATGCACATTTAAACAAATTTTCCCCAAAATATAACTCCATATATAATGCTAGATAGAAGGTTTATTTGCTATTTGTTGAATACATGTTATATATTTTAAGAAAATCAAGACATATTTAGAGACATCTGCAGTAGAGTAATTTGTTGTAATAGAATTCACAGACCTAGTTCTCATTCCATTTGCCTTTAGGGAAGTAGGCATTCAGGTTAATACATTCTCCCTTTTTGTATATGTCTGTAGACACTATTATAGGGGGCATATGTGCAACTCTTAGGACATTATACTTAATGATCTTCAAGGTTCTTCCAAATTTAAGAGTCTGATTCTGATGCAGTAATGAAAATAATGGCGCAATTTTCTTTCTAATATTCCCTGAAGATATTGCATTCTGTTACATTAAAATTAGACAATCATACATTGTTTGAACTGCTAATAAAGTTATACAAATTAGAACCAAGATCAGAATAAGGAGACACATTTTGACATTTTATTGGTGTAAGAGCTTAATGCGACCAATTTCCATAATCTGGGAGTACAGTTAGTAAATTCAAGAGTTATCTTTAAATTTACACATCTATCTACACCTCTCTAAAGCTAATTGTTTGCTTAATGGAAGCAGTTCTTCAGTTGAAAGGGATTTTAGCAGCATAAATGGTTCTCTCTCAGGCGCTTGCATGGCTTCCTTAACCCAGGTTTCTGTTCTGATATCAGCTGCCCAGAGGAGCTGTTCTTGACCCCTTGCTAAATTAGTGTCCTCTCAACTTGTAGGAGTTACCTCCTTTCCTCTCTTTCCCTTTATCAATGTATCACTACCTGAGATAGATGATCTATTTTTTGTTTGCTTTTTTTCTGCAGACATTTTATCTTAAAAGGGTTGTCTCTTTACTGCCTAAAGCAATGTTAATGTAGACACAACTAATGAACATAAAACTCCACAATTGAAACTACAAAGTGAGCTAAGAAAGAAAATGAAATGCTACCTTACAGGACAACTTTAGGGACATGGTTTATATTCATAATATTGTCATTCAAGTGGTCAGATCATATTTGATGTTCAGTTTTTATTATTTATCTGGTTTTAAACTTCCATGGACACTATAACACAGAAGTGATTAGGGAAGCAATGGCTTCATTTTATCTTAGTTCCAAGGATTTATGATATTTTTCCCCACAGATTTTAGTTTTGTTCATGAATATTCAAGAAGACATCCTGAGCTTGCTGTCCCAGTAACTCTGAGAGTTGCTAAAGGATAGCAGGAGCTATTTGAGAAGTGTATCCAGTCTGAAATCCCTCATGAATGCCTGGATAAAGGGGTAAGTAGATTGAGAATTTCAGGGAGAACCTGAAATAAATGGATTGACAGTATCCATTAAGAATTGCTGATATGGTGGTATATACCTGTAATCGCAGCTACTTGGGAGGTTAAGGCAGGAGGATTGAAAGTTAGAGGCTAGGCTGGGCAATTTAGTAAGACCATGTCTGAAAATAAAATTTAAAAAAGTCTGTGGATGCAGTTTAGTGGTAGAGTACATGAGTCAGGCCCTGAGTTCAAATCCCAGCACTGAAAACACTCTTTGAAATATTCTAGTTATTGACTAGTAGTTAGCTAGTTATATCAATGAACTAGTAATATAGACATTAAGTAGTTATTAACTAATAGTCAGCAAATAGTGCCTTACTTAAGAATAAAAATGTTAACCAAACATTCTTTGATACACAGAATAATGATAATATTCATTTCTGGACAGATCCAGAAAGGCAAGAGTTTTATACAGAAAGAAGTATAAATATTTGTCCAAAGATGTAGTTCTGCTATCAAACAATTTTGTGATTCATAAAGTTTTAAACTACATCTCTCTAAGTCCATTTCCTTTCATTCTTAAAATTTATACTTCACCATGTTTAAAAAGCCTCTAAGATTGGTTTCACAATAGCATAAAATATTGGTCAATTTTATATAAAGTTATGTGTCCTCTCTATTTATGTGTCCAGGAAGAGAGAAAAATGTATGCAATAATGTTTGTATTTCCTGAGGGATATGAAATTGACAGCCCAACATGATAACCCCCAAGAGAATCTGTGACCTGGGAGGAGGGGGGAGGGAGAAGGCAAAACATTGATCCTTCTCCAGTAAATCCTTTCCCAGTGACAGGACAATCCTTTTCCTGGGAACTCCTTCCCAGGAAGGAGTTCATATCAATCCTAAAATGGCAGTCCCTGGGAAGAGGACAAGTATTGATTCTTTCCAAAGTAAATTCTCTCCCAATGATAGTGAAACTAAACATTGATCCTGTCCCTGTGATAACACAGTGATCCCTGGAGGACAAAGCTAATAAGCACTGAACGCTGTGCTGAGCTCTGAACCCTCCATTGCCCTGTAAAAACAGGACCCAGTAAAAACAAGTTCCAAATGTTTGCAACATTTGTCCACATCCTGTTGGTTGCAGTCTTCAAGGGCTAAGTCACCTCCCAACGTAACCTATATAAACTCATACGCTTCCTGTAACTGGAGGCCATTTTCTACCCAGAAAGTGAGCCCATCCAGTGCCTAACTCTGCTGTTGAGTAAAAGACAGTGCTATTCCATGAGGTTTGATCCCATCTTTGTCATTTGTGCTTACATTTCCAGGAAGAAGAATTACAGAAATACATGCAGGAGAGCTAAGCATTGGCAAAGCAACACTGTGGCTTTTTCCAGAAATTAGGACAATATGACTTACAAAATGGATATGTTTTTGTAAATAATATTTTCAGTGATTTAAAATTACTAACAAGTGAGGGAAATATAAATCTAAATTACTGAACCAAAGCTACTTTAATTTCAATTGCTATTTGGATGGAAGTCAGTGTAATCTGATTAACATATTTCCCTTGAAAGAGGTTAGCCTTCCCTATTTCTCCATTTAGGGGAGGAATGGCCTGTGGAACTCCAAAGGTCCCCAAACTTTGCAAATGTTTGCAATAAAGATATCCATTCTTCCATAGTTTCTCACCGTTAAAAACACCAAAAAAAAAAAAATTAAAATAAGAAGAAAGAAAGAAAAAAATCACAATTAAAATCAATGGGACACTGAGGTTGGGAATAGAAGTCAACTTTCTGCCCAGAATTTGCCTTTCCATGATGACATGTTGGGATAATGATAGTACAGAGTGATCTGATCTTGAGAGTTGACACATCCTCAAAGTCAATCCAAATATGGAGTCTTCTGATGCCAGAAGAGGGTCTTTGAGAGGACTGAAGAATCCAAAACTCATGAGGGATTCAGCAGGACTTGGTGAAAAATGCTTCTTTCAGGTTTCTCATTGCTTATATGAAGAAAGTGCCTCAGTTGTCCTCAGCTGAGTTGATGGCCCTCACCAGAAAAATGGCCACCATGGTAGCCACGTGTTGCCAATTCAGCAAGGACAAGCAACTGGCCTGTGGTGAGGGAGCAGTGAGTGTTTTGCTTAATTTTTATCTCGTTTCTGCTTCTTGACTGGAAATGGGCTTCTAATTCCCATGTAGGGGAAATGGGAGAGCCCAGCATGTAGATGGCTTTCACATGTGTGTTCAGTGAGGTGCAGTTGGCGACCGTGTGAGAACCCAGCTCCAAAAGGTTGGCCTATGGCCAGGACTCTAGTCCTTCTAGAAGGGCTGGTGGAAATGCAGCCAGGCTACTACACAATGTCTGAGCAAGCTTTCTGTACAGGAAAGATGGAATACTAACCTCATATTTCCTCTTTTTGCTCATCAAATGCTTACTTTAATGTTACAAAAGAAAGAAAAAGCTGTACCCTCAATAGACTAAAATTTGTCATGTGACTTGAGCCATTCTTAGATTTTTGCTTTTTGTAGAAAAATCTTATCATTATAATGATCCCAGGGGCAATTTGTTCCTTTTGACAAGATATAAGGTATAGAACCGTGTAAGTAAGTCCCATGTTCGAAAAGTAAAATGACTTTCCAGTTTCTAACAGCAATAATCTTTACTTTCTAGTCTCTCATGTCATACATGATTACAGACTGAATTTTTTTCAATGTCTACATCTCTTTTTTAAAAAATATATTTATTTATTTTTGCATTATAATTGCAGACTGAATTTTTAAAAAATATTTTTTAGTTGTAAATGGATCTTTTTAAATTTTATTTATATGCAGTGCTGAGGATCAAACCCAGGGCCTCACACATGCCAGGCAAGTCTCTACCACTGTGACAAAACTCCAACCCCATAGACTGAGTTTTTAAAAATTATTTTTTCCATTAATGTCACAATTGTGAACAAAGTTACATATCAGTTTTTCCTTCTTCTTCTTTTTGACCATGGGGAATTATTTGTTAATTAAGGTTAGGAGCAAAGGGAGAGTTTCCTGTGATTGTTACCTTAATCAATGATTAATTTCTTCACTGAGAAGCTGCAGGGATGCCAGGTGGTGTAATGATTCAGGAGTGAAGGTTCAGTTCTGGGGCTGCTTTCCTACAAGCCCAGCCCATTTCATCACTTAGTATTTATGTCACACTGGAAAAGATATGTATGTCATAAGCTTCAGCTTTTTCAGCTGATATTTGAGAATAAAAATTGTACCATCTTCATAGGACAGCTCTCCGAAACTAGGTCATCTGAGTAACTCTTACAGCATTAACCTGATACACAGTATTCACACAAAGCATGTTAACACTTATTGTATGCTATTCCTAGGCATTTAAGAAATGTCTGTGAATGGAAAAGCAGGTTCCACATTAGGAAAGCCTTCATGGCACATGGATATTGGCCCTATTTCTTTTGTGTTAGCTGTACTTATGTATGGATTGATAGATGGGAGAGAGCTCAGTTTGCACTATTCTTATCTTAATAATGAAAAGGAATAAACTCTATAAAATCTATGGGACACCATCATGAGAAATAATTTCTAAATTATGGGAATTTCAGAAAGAGAACAAACAAAATAGTAGAAATTTATTTAAAGAAAGAGTGGCTGGTTCAAATCCCAGTCTTTTGAGGATTCTCCATTTTGCAATCCAAAGTGGTTGAACAAATTTGAAGTAATAACAACAATAAGTAAGATGACATTCTCCTTCACATCCTCACAAGAAATTATTTTTATTTGTATTCTTGATTACTACCATTGTAACTTGAGTGAGACAAAAGCAATTCCACTCCTTGGTATTTATCCCAAAGAACTAAAATCAGCATACTATAGTGATATAAGCATACCAATGTTTATAAAAGTACAATTCAAAATAGCCAAAGTATGGAAGCATCCTAGGTGCCCATCAAAAAAAAAGGTATTGAAAAAAACATAGTATATGTACACAATGCAGTTTTACTCAACCATAAATAAGAATGAAATCAAACTGGTGAACATCATGCTAAGTGAAATAAACCAGACCAAGACAGTCAAATGTATTCTCTCATATATGGAATCTAGAGGGAAAAAAGTAAAAGAATAAATAAGAGGATCTCACAGAAAAGAAGGGAAACCAATAGAGTAGAAGAAAGGGACAGATGGCCCGGAAAAGGAAGGACATGTGAAAGTAATGGGGTAAAAATTTGCCCAATTATGCAATGCTCATGTATGAATACTCCATACATATATTAGTGATATATATTCACTGTATTAGTGAATATATATTTACTAGTTAAAATGACAATATAAAGGAGATTAGTAGAATAGAGCAAGGGAGTCAGAGAAAAAGAAGGCACTGGAGAATGAGACAGATCAATATATGTCATGTTCATGTATAAAATATGGCATAATAAATCCCACAAGTACATCTAATTACAATACACCAAAAAAAGCCTGAAAAAAGTACATGTTCTGATTCCATTTACATAAAAAATTTGAGAATGTAAACTCTTTATGATGTCAGATCTCAGTAGTTGCTTGAGAAAGGAAAGAAGGGTGGGAAGAGTTTGGAGGGAGGGATTTTACAATGGGTCCTAGGGAAACTTTTGGAGGTGAAGGATATGCTTGCCATGTTGATTATGATGCTGACTTCATGGGTGCTGCAATATGTCAAAATTTGTCAAAATGTATCACAATATGCACTTTAAACGTGTGCATTTTATTCCACATCAATGACACTTCAATAAAACTACTTTATAAGGTTCATTAAAAAATTATGTTGCATAGTTTTGACTGAATATTTGTTGCTTCTTTTCTTACACACTGAACATTATGATTCATAAAACAATAACCTAATTCCTTATTTTAATTATTCTACATGATATATAAAATAGTTTGAAAGTAATAATATAAGTAGTATACTTAATATAAGATTATTTGAAGTTTGAGATTAATTTTCAGAGGACTGATGTCAGTGTGATGGCAGAGTAATATATTCAGCCTTCTTCTCCACAAAGACCAGTAATTTGTCATCTATCATGAACAAATTAACTCTGGATAATCTAGGATCCACATGAGGAGCCACAATAATACAATGAAAGAAAAAAATAGGAAAAGGAGTTGTATAGGTCAGTTTGAGGTGGCTAAAGAATAAGGCACCAGGCAACCCACCAATCAGGCCTCAACAGAACCACCTGTCAATCAGCGGTGTCTCCTGACCAATCCTGGATCTCAGCTAGCTCCCCCAACCAACCCTAGTAGGACAAGGGACTCTAAAATCCTCCCTTTCCTGTCCCAAGCCCTCCTTTTCCTGTCCCAAGCCCAATAAAAATTCCAGTCTGGCTGGGCCCATACAAGGTTCCCCAGACTTGCTCTGTTGGACTGGAGGGTCTCACCCAGGAGCGAATCTCAATAAAGCCTCCTTCAGCAGCTTTTTAATCTGTCTCCTTGGTCACCGGTGCCTGACCTTACAGGAGTGACTTCAGCAAGATAGCAGAATTGGAAGTGCCAGAAACACATTAGAAATATAAGAGGAAGGTCTCTCACTTGAGCACATTGCCCTTCCAAAGTTGTCATGGTGCCACACAGAGAGGATTCTCCTAGGTCCACGGATACAAGAGTGGGAAAAGATAAATGGAAGTGTACATCTAGTTTACCCAGCACTGTGGGATTTTTCTCAGGAGCCAGTACTATCTTGATTCATGGGGCACAATAAGGATCAAACATGGCTAGATTGTTTGGAGTCAGGCAGAAACAAAGAAAGTGGGTAAGGTTCACAGTGTGCAGCATGCAGACATTGGTAGTAGTTCTCTGTTTCTGAGACAGTGGTCCACTTTATGCTTTGAATATAACAATTGCAGCTCTGCCGCTGCTACTTATGTTTAAAAATAGACATGTTTCTTTCTTTTCCTGTCTCCCTGCTTCTCCCTAATCTCTCCCCCTCCCTAATCTCAGGGAAACAGGGTTACCTTTCTTCCCCATCCTAGGCATAGTCTGTCCTTGAGTACATGCCCACCATAGGAACGAAGAAGTCCAGACTTTGTGGATAGTACCTGAAGATGTCAGAAATGAGTATTTCCCAAATTAACAAGTGAACTACAACTCCAGACACAGAACACAGGGAATGTAGCCTTTACCTCTTTAAAAGCCCCCTGTTCCTCCTGATGGGCAGAATCACAGGCTTTGGGACAGGAATCCCCTGTGTTTCTCCTTTGCTAGCAAAGCAATAAATCTTCTTTTTCTTTTTTATCAAAACTGTGTCCTCGTTGTTGGATTGGCATCAGGGACAAGGATCTAGCTTTTGGCAATATTTCTTCCACCAGCGTGATCTGTGCTGATTACTCATAGAAAAACACTGAGGAGTTCAACCTGGCTTGAGTCTTTAGACAGCCATCCCTCCCAGACTCAGAACCAGGCTGAGTTCTGAAGGCTGTCTGCATTTCTGCAGACCATAGTGGCTGCCTACACTCAGTCTGGGAGTCCAAACGTGTATTCATTCCAGCCTCACCCAAACCCACTCACCCCAAAGCTATTCCTAGGCACAGAGACAAGCCTCAACCATACATCCCCATTGAGCATAATTTCTGTTCCTGTTTGTCCCAAGCAACAGCTGTAAATTGGAGCCCAGACTGCGACCCTGCCCAAATGCGGAATACAATCAGCAATACCAATACCACCTGACTAATAAATACAGCTTGCATCCCTGCCTGATGAAAGGCTATTAAGAACACGTAGAAAGTTGGGAAGAGGTGGTTGCTTTTTCAAATACACAGACAAAAATCAACGGACACAAGGATTATGAAAAATCAGGGAAGGTTGGGTGCAGTAGCACATGCCTATAATTCCAGCAGCTCAGGAGGCTGAGGCAGGAGAATGGCAAGTTCAAAGCCAGCTTCAGCAACAGTGAGAATAGGTCTATAAATATTAAATAAAAAATAGGGCTGGGGATGTGGCTCAGTGGTTGAGTGCCCTTGAATTCAATCCTGAGTACCCCTCCCACCCACCAAAAAGAATTTTAAAAATCAGGGAATTATGACATCACCAAAAGAAATTAATAAGGCTCTAGTAAAGAGTAGCGGAATATATGGCAATTCATGAAATTATTGACAAGGAATTCAGAATTAACATCTTTTAAAATTTCAGTGAGCTACAATAAAATGTGTACAGAAAATTAAAGTTTGGGAAACAATAAGGTAATAAGTCAAGAAGTTTGACATAGAAGCATAAACAATAAAAAAGATATCTTAGGTGAAGAGTACAACAGAATTGAAAAATTCAATAGAAATTGTTATTAGCAGACTTGATCAAGCAGAAAAAGAATCAGTGAGCTCATGTCCAGGACATTTGAAATTATCAGCTAGAGAAAAAAGAAGAAGAATTTAAAACGTCTGTAAAAATTATTGGACACCATCAGAAGAACTACATTTGCATAATTTTAAGAAGTATGAGAGATAAAATGGGCCACAAAGTATATTTAAAGAAGTAATGGCTGAAAACTTTCTAAATCTGGGGAAAGATGGACAACCTTCAGGAACAGGATGCTCAGAGGTCTCCAGTCAAATTCAACAAATTGAGGTGTTCACACTATAATCAAACTATGGTAGATCAAAGAAAAATTATTTTGGTAGTATCAAGAGAAATGAATCATATTACATAAAAAAGAGCCTCAATACAGCAAAAATTTTATAGACTGTGAGATAAGGGGATAATACAAAGTGCTGACAGAAAAAACTGCCAATCAAAATCATTTAGAAAAGCTGTTCTTCAGACATGATGTAGAAATAAAAACCTAATCCAGCAAACAAAAATTGAGGAAGTTGTTAAGCATTAGACCAGCCTTACAGAAAATGTTAAAATTCTTCAAGCTGAAAGAAAAAATGCTAATTTGTATCAAGAAAACATACAAAAAATACATACATTCCTGGTAAAATGAATGCATAGTCATATTTTAAGTAATCCTCATGATAATCACAAAGCAGAAACTTTCGGTAGGTACACAAAAGACAAAAAAAAAAAAAGAATTAAAAGCCCATTATTACAGAAAACCACCAAACCACAGAAGATAGCAAGAGGGGAAGAAAGGAACAAAGTATGTGTAAAATACTAGAAAAAAATCTAACAAAATTGTAATAGTAAATCCTTATCTTTCAATAATTATCTTGGATGTAAGTAGATTAAATTCTTTCATCTAAAAATATAGACTGACTGAATGGATTTTTAAAAAAGACTCAACTCTATGCTGTCTACATGAGATTCACCTCACTTCTAAGAACACACATAGTCTGAAAGTGAAGCAATGAAAAAGATAGATATTCTGTGCAAGTGGAAACCAAAACATAGCAGAGGTAGCTATACTTATATCAGGCAAATGAGAGTTTAAGTCAAAACCTGAAAAGTAAACAAATAATGCAATTATTAATGATAATGGGGAAATTCATCAAGAAGACATACTATTTATAAATGTATATGCATCCCCAATTGTAACACCTAACGATATAAAAAAAAAACATTAATAGATATAAAGTGAGAGATAAATTGCAATGTTTAATAATAGGGACTTCAATTTTCCATGTTCAGCAAAATTACACTTTAGACCTAATAGACATATACACAACATTCCATTCAAGAGCAACATAATGAAAATTTTATCAAAAGTCTTCATAGCTGAAATCTACCAAACATTTAAAGAACTAATGTCAATCATTCTCAAACTCTTCACAAAAACTCAAAGAAGAGGGAACACTTCCAAAGTTATTTTTATGAAACTTGTATTACCCTGACACCAAAGCCTGACAAGGACATTACAAGAAAAGAAAATTGTAGTCCAATATTTCTGATGACCAATAGTGCAAAAAATTCTTTAAAAAATCCTCAGCAAATTCAATTGAACAGCACATTAATAGGATAATTCACTACAATCAAATGGGTTTTATCGGGGTGAAAAAATGATCAAACATAAGCAAATCAATAACTATGATATACCACATATGGAATAACGGACAAAACCTGTATGGTCATCTCAATGAAAAAAAATTGACAAAATTCAACCTTCATTCATGATGAAAACTTTCAGTAAATTAGTTACAGAAAGGAATGTCCCTCAACATAATAAAGGCTATGTATCAAAAGCCAGAGCTAAGAGCCCATATTAAAAAATATTTCCATATATAGAATCATGTCTTTAGAATAGATTTCTGGAATCTGGGTGATTGGTACAAATGACATGGGTATTTTTAAGACTATCACGTCTCATTATAAGCTTATTTTCCAAGAGCTTTGAATATATGAGCACTTATTTTGCTATATATTTCCAGAATTAGATATTTTCATAGTTTCCTTTGTTATAATTCTATGAGATAAACAAAATTTAATATTTTAAAGTTTAACTTTCTTTGATTAACAGTGGAATTTAAGTTACAGTTGTTTTTATTTTGGTGAATTTTCTATTCTAGTTCTTTCTCCTTTAATATTTTCAGTATTTCAAGGTTTTTTTCCCTTTAGTTGTCTAATTGATTAAGTATGTGCATACTTAGCTTGTGGACCCTTTTTCTAACATGATGGATTTTTCCAGGAAAATACAGAGGCATTTTTCCCTAGTTAATAGTTAGCAAGAAATTCTGCTGTGTGACTAAAAATCAAATATGCAGTATTTCATAAATAGATTAAATAGGTTACTTTTTAACTAATTGTGTGAAAGAATAATATAAAATGGCTTTCTCAGCCACAAGACTTTCTTTTGTGAAGGTGATTTCTTTAGAAAAATGAAGCAATTAAAATTTTCAGGTTTTATTTTTTTCTTATTGTTCTTGACTGAATCCCTAAGCCTGCTTACAGAGACTCAGGATGTAGGTAAGAAATGTACTAAATATCAGTAAGGAATGACAAAATTAGGGTAGTTACTCCTTTGTAACATTTAAAAATTTTTTTCTTTACTTGTTTTTTTCCTCCCTCTCCCTAGTTTATATTTATGAATCAGTTATCTCAAAGCTACCTTCTTCAAAATTTGTATTTTGTTGATTATATGACACATCTGTAGGCATAGACAGTTTTCACACTCTGGCAACCTATGGCAAGATTGATGGTGTTGCTTATAGATACAATTTGAATTTCAAAATATTAATATTTCTTGCAAATGTATAGAGTTAATGGTAAAATTAGAAGAACAGATATGAGTTAAGATTTGGGGGGAAAATTTTGTGTCACCTAACATATCTCCTAAGAGATGGTGAACAACTTTAGAGAATGTAAGACCTTGCTCCCTCTTCAACTCTACATTTTGTCCTTTGCCCCCAAAACTGCTCTAGGAAGTGCAACCTGGAGAAAAGGGCAACTTTTCTATTTCTTATGTCCAAAGAGGGAAAACTTCATTTGAGGAGGGTTTTGTAAACCATCTGTCCTGGAGGTTGCATCTTTTTGCAACTTGCCCTAACATTCCCTAAGTGTCCCAGTGGTCTTCAAATTGTGAATTATGTTTTATCCAAATTGACAACTTCTAAAGAGCCTGCTAGTGAGACTAGTCACAGGGCTTGATGAAAATGATCATTTTTCAGTTCTCTCTCTCCTTTCGCCTTGTAACAACCTGTTTCAAAATCCTGTGGATTTTTGTGTAATATCTTTCCTGTCTCTGTTTTCCATTTCTCCTACCCAAATAAAGGTCCTGCTGATTTCTCACTAGGACAATTGCAAAAATCTCCTAATGGCCTTCTTCTTCTGTCCACACATTTGACCAATAGTTCTTATCAGTTTCTGTTTACTAGGTACTGTGGAAGTCCCTGTACATAAGATTTATCATTACCTGATTGGTATTTCTTAGTGGATACCAATGATCATATTACTATCTTGTGTAAACATATTTAATGGCTTCCAATTGAGGGCCCAACTACTCAATTTTACATGCAAAAGTCCCATAATCTGAATCCAGGCCCTTCCCATCTTATAGAGGTCCTATTACCTTTTTTTATGATCTACCTTCTCATCAAAATGATTTGGTTTTCCTCAAATATATCTTAATATTTATCATCTTTGTTTTTTAATCACATCACTTTCTCCATATTGAAAGACAGGGTTCCTTATTTTCATGTTAGTTGATTCTTTTGCATTTTTTTCATACTCAACCCATATGCCTCTCCTATAAAATCCTTTTCTGGTTCCTCACCCAGGGATCACAAAGCATCCCTGTGAAATATATAACCAGATTGTAAATGGGATAATGGTCATAGGCACACGCTTATTCCACTATGAGGGGGCTTAAGAACCCCACATCCAGGGGACTTATCCTTCTTGGTCATTGTCGATGGCTTCATAGTGTCCAGCTTGATAAAACATAAGGACTCCATAAACATAGTCTATGTGTAAAAAATAAACGTCTTCTGGTACACATATTACCATTGGGAGAGAATCTGTGATTTGAGGTGAGTCTGGAGATCACTTAAATATCTATGTCTGACTAGTACTATAAACTATGCTGACCATCAACATGCTGAGGCCTCTCTTGTGAACTCCTTTTCTGGAATTATATCACTTAATAGTTAATCTTCACATCACTTCTCTAGTCATAAATGACAGATATTTGGCATGGATATGGTGTTAGTATTTAACATTTGTTTTGGGAGAGCCATCAATGGAAAATCTGAATTCCTATCAGTTTGAGATTAATTCAATCAGTTCAATTTAGTAAATGTTTCCTGAGCACATAATCAGCTGGGATTAAGATCTCCTATTTGGCTCATTTAACTCTTATCTTTTTCTTTAAATGTCAAGGAAATTTCTATCATAATGTTTTATACTTTGTATGCTGAAGTGTCATATAATAGGTATTGACTAGGAAAATATTAAAATACCAGAATATTTAATAACCTAAATATCTTTACTTTTCAGACAGCTTTGGTATTACCCAGAAGTTTATAGAAGAGAACACTGGATCTATGTGAGTTGTGCTAGATTCTTTCTGATGATTATAGTTTTATAATCTTATCTGATTCATTCCAGAAAAGTTAATGCTTCTCAAAGATAATATATTCAAGTTGAAACCATATAAAAAAGTAAATACAACAATAATTATAAAATTCAGGCCAGGCAATTAAATTATTAGGAAAATTAAAATTTATAGCCTATGTACTTAATCTCATGAAGCTATTGAACAAGTGAACATTTCTCTGAGTTTTTGTTAGTGGGAATTCTGCAGATGATCATTGATTCTCCATGTGGACTGTTGCAGCACCATCATTGCCTTCGCTCAGTATGTTCAAGAAGCAACCTTTGATGAAATGGAAATTCTGGTGAAAGACATCATAGAATACAGGGATAAATGTTTGGCTCACAAGACACTTCCAGAGTGTGCAGAAATAGCTGTAAGTCAATCCCTTGCAATTCTTATATACACAAGATTATTTGCCAACACTGAGAAAGTATCTGGATTGACATATGAGAAGAAACATGCCCTGTGTGCATCATTTTTATTTCACCTAGTTTCAGTATTTAGGAAAAGTAATGTTCATCAGGTGAGATGCACTTTGTTTTGCTATATAAAGGTGAACTTGCTTATGCACTTGCAGTATGTAGGCATGTGTCTTATATGTGCAGTGTGCCACATATATACAGGCAGCAGAGGAGCATGAACATGCATGTGGAAGTGCAGAGGTATTCTTCTTAGCTGCTTCTCTCAATATGAACTTGCAGCCACACCCCCATTTGGGGCCTCCTCCAGAGTTACCATCTGCATCTCTAGAAACTACTGAACACCATTTCCATCCTTTGCTGATACACTGATTTTGTTACCTTGGGAGACCAGGAGAAAGGCCATGATGCAAGGGAAACATAGGTAGCAAAGAAAGAGTAACAGCTTAAGGGGGCTTGTGGTGAGATAAAGACAGCTTCCCAACTCACAGGATGGTTGTCAAAGATGTGGGTGAAGATGCTCTTCTGGCAATAGCGGGGAAATTGCAATCCTTTTCCCATAAGATAGCACCGATCATTTGTTCTGCCCATTATTTCTTTCAGAAGATAGAACAGCTTTACCATGACTAAAAATTGTCCTTTTGTTCTCTGTTGTCCAGATTAATGTGTTACAGGGAAGGATATGTGCTATAGAGGGGTTGCCTCAGAAGTATAATTTTTCACACTGCTGCAGTAAAATGGGCTTTGAAAGAAGACTCTGTTTCTTGTATAACAAGAAAGCTGATGTAGGATTTCTCCCTCCTTTCCCTACTCTGGATCCTGAAGAGAAATGCCAGGCTTATAAAATTAACACAGAATCTTTTCTAAATCGGTAAGTTTGATTTTTGGTAGATGAATGATTTAATCAAAGCTTTATTCTTAGGCTATATCCAATATTCACTCAAAATAACATGACTGGGTTTATTTATTGATTGATTGATTCTACCAATGTGTATTGTGTGGCAGGTTTTCTATCTATCAATATAAAAATGTGGGCCCACCTTTAAGTCCTTTACATTAGTACTGTGTATCTTCTGATGAGAAAAACCCTAGAACAGAGATATGTGCTATCAAACTGCTAGGAAACCAGTGAGGAAATGAAATATTTTTCCCAAGGTGAAGTTTCAGCTCTTACCTTGGGAAGACATTAAATTATTGGGTGTTTAGCTAAAACCTGTTTTAATAGTTCAGTAATTGCAGAGGCATAGGTTTTTCTGTAAAGCTAGTATGCTTTGAAACCTGTCATAAGTTTATTTGAATATAAGCAAAAGTTATCCTTGAATCTCAGATGGGGTGAGTGTAAGTAGCTGTTCTTTGAATCTGTAAGGGAAATCTGATACCTGCCAGGCATTAAGGGGAGGGAAAGGGATTATTCATAGATGAGTGTGTAGGATTTGAACTGCAATTATCAACCTTAATTTGGTGTTAGGGATGTCAGGGATGAGGACTGGATAATGTTGGACTCTTACTGGGGACTGGATAATGATGCCTGGGATAAAATTTGGCTATAATGGAAATCTTTCTTTTAAGTTCATTTTTTAGAACTTGCTTGTCCTCTTATCTTCTTCTTTCCCTTTCATCTTCTCTCCCTTCCCTTCTGTGATCTACCATTCCTTTTCCTTCTCCCCTTCTTTCCTTCCCCTTGCCTCTCTTTTCTTTCTTCCACTCACTTCTTCCTTTCTTCTTTTCTTCCTTCCACCCTCCCTCCTTTCCTTCCTTAGTGCCGGGGATGCAACTCAGGGCCTTGCCCATGTGAGGCAAGTGCTCTACTACTGAGCTATACCCCCACCCCTTCTTCTCTGCCTTAAGAAATATTTTGAACTTTTTCATAGCTACATGCATGAAGTTGCCAGAAGGAACCCCTTTGCCTTTGGCCCTACACTTTTAACTGTTGCTGCTCGCTTTGAGGAAGTGGCAAAAACATGCTGTGAAGAACAACAGAAAGCCAGCTGCTTTCAAGCAAAGGTGGGTATTGCATTTTTTCATTAAAGAATAAGGAATATTCCCATTCCAAGGCTCTGGACACTTAAAATTATAATTGTTTTTTAGAAAAAGAGTTATTTACCATATTCCCATATACCAAGATAGTCTCATGGTACACTCACTGATTTAAACTCATTCTCTTTACCCAAGACCCTTGTCAGACAGCCACAAATTTCCAGGTTCTGTGTGCTGGCTTTGTTTTCTTTTCAAGTTGAAGGAAAACACTAGTGAGTGAATATCAGGGTGAAGGGAACTGTTTATCTTCTATTCTGGACAAACCCTCTTTGACACTTCCTCTTTGGCATTGGAGCCATCGCAGTAAAGATGGCCAAGTTCACAGCATACTACCCAACCAGGTGAGCACCACGCATCCTAGTGAGTTGAGCCATCAGAGACACCAGCCTAACCTTCAGAGTGTACCACAAATGCATATTTCTTTCCATATGCAAATGTGCCAAAACAAAAATTCCATAGATTTTCTTCTCTGAACAAACTCTCTAATGATGGAGATGTAGTTTAAAAATAAGAGAATAGGGAGATTTTGATTTTGTTTTCAACAGAATTTCCTCTTTTCCTTCAGGCAGCACCTATCACACAATATTTAAAAGCAATGTCCTCCTATCAAAAAACTGTCTGTGGGGCCTTTTTGAAATTTGGACCCAAAGTCTTAAACTCTATGTAAGTTCCATACCACTTGTCTTGTCTTACTTGCATTTTCTTGCCTGTATCCCATTTTGGTTAAATAATTGATCCTTTTCACTTGTATTCTTCCTAGTTCCACAGAGGTAGGTGAGCATGGATGGCTCAGAACCAGGTCATTAAAACAAGATGAGATAAAACTTGGGAGGAAGGGAGATGCTAAAGAGGCGCCCTTACACAGTGTGTCCTACTGTGATTATGGAAGGAAATATCTCTCTCAGGTCTTTTGTTTGCTTGGATCAAGCAGTGTGCAGGGCAGAAAACATTAGCCTAGGATTTTTTTATAGTGATTCTACCAATTGCGCAAAATACCATCAACTGCTAGATAAGGACGCCTGGGCAAACAGTGGTACCAATGGCTTTGGTGCTGTTTATGTTGTATTAACAAAGAACTCACTATTGTTTTATGGTTGTTCAAATTATTTCAGTGGTTTATCAATTCTCTTTCCAGAAATATTGCTGTATTCAGTCAAAAATTCCCCAGGATTGAATTTAAGGAGCTTACTTCCCTCCTAGAAGATGTTTCTTCCATGTATGATGGATGCTGTGAAGGGGATGTTTTGCAGTGCATTCGTTACCAGGTAAGTATTCTCCAATAGTAAGTAAAAATGTGATTTGTGACACTCATGAAATTGTACATATTTCTTAGATAGAGTGTGATATTTCAATAGACATATAAATGCATACTGATTAAATTTGAATGTAGCATTTTCATCTCCTTATCATTTCTTTATGTTTAGATGTCTTCAAGCTCTTCTAGATTTTAATAAAATATATATAAATTATTATGAACCATAGTTACCTTAATGAACTGTAGAACACCAGAACTTGTTCTTCTTGTCTAATTATATTTTGGTAGCTATTCTCCAACCTCCTCTTCCTTGTGCCGCTCCAGTCTCTAGTAATTGCTATTCTACCCCCATCTACTTTGAGATAAAATTTTTAAGCTACCACACTTGAAAGAAAGCACATGATATTTGTTTTTTTTTTTTTTTGTACCTGGATTATTTCTTTCAGTTAACATAATATTCTCCCGATTAATCCATTTTGCCATCAATATTTTATGGCTGAATAATATACCATTGGGTATACAGACCACTTTGTAAAAATCTATTCAATTGTCAATGGACACTTTGGTTGGTTCTACACCCTGGCTTTTGTTAAAAGTGTTGCAGTAAATGCAGGCGTGCAGGTATCTCTTTGATAAGCTGATTTCATTTATTTTGGATACAGATCCAGAAGGGCAATAGGTGGATCATATATCTATTGGTAGTTTTTGAGGAATTGCCAAAGTGTTCTCTATAATAACTACTAATTTATGTTTTCATCAGAAGTGTATGAGTTCCCTTTTCTCTACATTCTCACCAGCATTTGTTATTTTTTGGCTTTTTTTGATCATATCCATTTTGACTGCACTAAGGTGACATCTCATTGTGGTTTTGATCTAAATTTCCCTGACAGTGATGTTAATCCCTTTTTCTTATATTCTGGTCATTTGTATTTCTTCTGATGAGGCATGTCTATTCAGATCATCTGCCTATTTTTAAACTGGGTTATCTGTTTTTCCTGTTATTTAATTTTTTAGTTCATTCTATATTCAGAATGCCAACCCTTTCTCAGATGAATAGTTTGTAAATATCTTCTTACATCCTCAGGTTGTCTCCTTTGCCATGCAGAAGTTTCTTAGTTTTATGAAATTCCATTTCTCTAATTTTGTTTTGGGGTCCTTATCAAAAAAATCATCGTCTGTACAGATGTTTTAGAATTGTTTTCCCCCAGGAATTTCATAGTTTCAGGTCTTAGATTTAGGTCTTTGATCCATTTTTTTGAGTTGATTTTTAAATGGTTAAAGATAGGAGTCAAGTTTAATTTTTTTTTAATTGAAGAGGATGCCCCCCCCCTTTTTCAATATGTTTCTGGTGTCTTTGCAGAGACTCAGTTGGCTGTAGATGTGTGAATTTATTTCTGGGCTTTCTCTTCTCTTCTATTCTATTGGTTGGTATCTCAGTTTTTATACCAGTACAACGCTGATTTGGTTTACTATAGCTCTGTAGTACATTTTGAAGTTAGGTATTGTGATGACTCTATATATCTGTCTGTCTCTAACTGCCTTCCTTCCTTCTTTCTTTCCTTCTTCCTTCTTTTCTTCCTTCCTTGTAATTGACAAGTAAAAATGTGTGCATTTATGGTATAGGATACATTTTGATATATGTATACATTGTTTAATGTAAATAAAGCTATTAGCATATGCATCTTCTTATACACTTATCTTTTCTGAGGTAAAAACACTTTAAATATACTTCTTAGCAAATTTCAAATGTTTAATATATTTTAATAACAATAGTCACCATGATATATAATAGATCTCTTGAACTTACTCTTCCTGTTGAACTGAAATTTTGTGTCCTTTGAGCAACATCTCTCCAACATCTGCCCCTCACCATCTGGTAACCATTAAAGTGGTTTTATAAGAGAATGTATTGGCAAACATATTGTTGGCATGTTTTAAATTGTCCATGAAATCAAAGGTAACACAATTTCATGAAAAATATACTGATTTCTGCTTCAGGGAAATTAGGCTTTGTCATAGTGAATTTAGTTTAATTGTTTTAGACTCTAGTGAAGATAGTATTTTAATTAAATAACATGAATTTCAGGATATTGAGAAATATCCCTTTTGTTTTAAGCAATGGAGAGCAGACTTTCCCAAGAATTTTTTTAATTCCCAACAGTATTGCAGTTAAAGGAATCTCACTAGTGTTTATTTTTTTGTGGTGTTTTGTTGTTTATGGAAATGTGGGATTTATAATGTTAAGTCTCAAGTACTAAATTAGGACATAATTAAAAATTTCTGTGAAGCTTAGAACTAAAACTAAGATATTGTATTGGATTTCAAATGAGCCTCTCTTTAATGTCTTTATAGAGACATAAAAGGAATTCAATTGTTGTTAATTGAAAATAGAAGTAGATTCTCAGAGAATAATGATGCTGTTCCTGGGACACTGATGGCCTCAGCTGAGATCTGAATGTGGGGAGTGGTGCCCTAGTTCTGTGTGGTTTATTAGGAATATGGTGCCAGACCCCATTCCACTTTTTGCCTCAACCCCAAATTTCATCCATTCCTTACCCTCAATGTTCACCAAAAGATTCCAGGCAATGAGAATAATTTGAGCAGAGGCAGGGAGACCTGAAACAGCCCGTGAGCCTGGATCAGAGTAAGAAGAATGTACAGCATTATTCTGGAGAATCTGGAGAGGATCAGGGGCCAGATTAGATTTTTTTTTCTTTCTTTTGTGGTGGATATTAACTACACAGCACAGTGGGTTTCATTGTTGTATATTCCAACATGAGTCTGATTTGATCAGTTTCATTCCCCATTGCCTTCTCTTAGCCTCCCCTATCCCTTTCCTCTACACCAGTAGTCTTTTTTCTACATTCATGATGACTTTCTTGGTTTTTTCCTTCCTTTAGCTTCCACATATGAGATAATACATGTATTACTTGTCTTTCTAAATCCGATTTATTTCACCTAACATAATGATCATCAGTTCCATTTGTTTTCCTGCAAATGACATAAATTTATTTGCGTTCTCTTTGTGGCCGAATAATACTTTATTGTGTATATATACCATATTTTTTTTTATTCTAGTCATCTGTTGATGGGTATCTGGGCTAATTCTACAAATTGGCTATTGTGAACTGTGTCACAGTAAACATGAGTATGAAGGCATTTGTAAAAACGTGCTGACTTTAATTCTTTCAGGTGAATACCCAGGAGTGGGAAAGCTCCATCATATGATAGTTCTATTTTTAGTTTTTTGAGGAACCTTGTACTGATTTTCATGGTGGCTGTCCTAATTTACATTAGAATGTAAGTGTTTCCTACACATCATTGACAGAATTTACTCCTTTTTATACTCTTGATGATAGCCAATCTGATTGGGATGATTTGGAATCTCAATGTAACTGTGATTTGCATTTAAAATTATTGGCCATTCATACATTTTGGAGAAATTTGTTCAGTTCATTTGTCTGTTTATTGAGTGGGTTTTATTTTGCTTTTAGTGTTAAGGTTTTTGGACTTCTTTATATATTCCGAATATGAATCCTGTCAGAACAGTAGCAGGCAAAGGTTTTTCCCATTCTATAGGCTCTCTCTTCACTCTGTCAATTGTTTCCTTTGCGGTGGAGAAGTTTGTAATTTGATGACATCCTGTTTATCAATTCTTGCTGATATTTCCTGAGTTATAGGACCCCTGTTTATGAAATTATTGCCTGTTCTTATATCTTGAAGTGTTTCCGTGTTTTGTTCTAGTGGTTTTCAAAGTTTCAGATCTTATACTTAGGTCTTAGATCCATTTTGAATAGACATTACTACAGGATGAGATCTACATATGGATATTCAGTTTTCCCAGCACCATTTGTTAAAGGGGCTTCTCCAACTTTATGTTTTGGTATTTTTGTCCAGAATCAAATGTCTATAGCTGCATGGGTTTAATTGCAACTTTATTCTACCCTATTGCTCTAGATGTTTATTTTTATGGCAATATCATGCTGCTTTTGTCACTATAGCTCTGTAGCATATTTTGAAATTGGGCGTTGTGATGTCTTGGGTATTGCTCTTTTTGCTTATGAGTTCTTTGGATATTCTGGGTCTTTTGTTTTTTCATATGAATTTTAGGATTATTTCTTTAGTTCTGTGTGGAAGGTTATTTGTATTTTGAGGCAGATTGCATTGAATCTGAAGATTGCCTTTAGTCCACTTTAACAATGTTAATTTTGTGTATTCATGAATATAGGAGGTCTTTCCATTTTCTAGCCTCTTCTTTAATTTTTTTTCTGGTGTTCTGCAATTGTTATTATAGCGGTATTTCACTTCCTTGGTTAGGTTTACTCCTAGGTATGTATGTATATATGCATGTATTTTAGTTACTGTGAATTGTTTTCCTGATTTCTTTCTCAGTAGATTCATTGCTGATATATAGAAAAGCATTATATTGTACACATTTTCATTTGTACAATAATTTTGTATCCTGCTACTTTGCTAAATTTGTTTATCAGATCTAAAAGTCTTCTAGTAGGGTCTTTAGGATCTTCTAAGTGTAGGATCATGTCAGCAGCAAATAGGGATACTTTATTTCTTCCTTTTTCTACCCCTTTAATTTCTTTCTCTTACCTAATTGCTCCAGCTAAAATTTCAAGTTTGGTATTGGTGAGGAGTAGGAAGTGATTGCAGAAGAAACACTTTCAGTGTTCCCTCATTCAGTATGATGCTGGCTTTGGGTTTGTCATATATAGTTGAGGTGAGATGTTCCTGTCCCTAGTTTCTTCAGGGCTTTTATCATGAAAGTGTGTTGAATTTTATCGAAGTTTTTTTCTGCATCTACAGAGAGAATCATTTGAATTTTGTCCTCCATTCTATTTATGTGTTTTATTACATTTGTTAACTTGCATGTGTCAAATCATCATTGCATCCATGGAATGAAATCAAACTGATCATGTGTCAATGTGTTAATGTGTTTCTGAATTCAGTCTGCAAATATTTATTGAGGATTTTTATATTTGAGTTCACCAGATATTATCCAACTAATGTGCAAATAAAATAACCTCACCCTTTCCCTAACTTCCAAACTTTATGTAGAGGTCAGAATTGGGATGAAGAATATGGATAAAAGACAAGAGTAAGGTTTACTATTTTGTACATTATTTGATAATTTGAATGATTGATTATTTCAAATTTATAGTATCCATAGAAAGTGATACTATGAGTAAGATAGCTTTTCAAATTTGAGAAGTTTTAATTCTGATAATTGCTATAGTTGTTTATTTGCTTACTATTCTTTCATCCATTTAATCAAATATTTATTGAATTTTCTTATGTGCTTTGCCAAAGAGTCTTAAGCCACAAGAGAAGACCAAGACAATAGTCATTACATTGACATGTCTTTGATGGCCACCATTAAAAGCACATGACACTTTCATGGAAAAGTGTCAATACTTAGAATATAAAATGCTAACATATCACAGGAGTAGGGGTAAAGTATTAAAAGGTAAATACTTAACAATAAATGTTAACACACACACAGAGGCACTTTTCATAATTATATTACTTTAAATCCTGAGGAGAATAAAATTTGTGTTAATGTGAAACTTCCCATATATTAAGTGAATAGAAAATTAAATGAACTCCAGCTATAAAATTAGCTTATAAAGCAATACTAGATATTATGTTCATGATTGATTTTCTATGCAGCCATTCCTTTATGAAGCAAAACCCAGCCCTGAAGAAGTTTTGAAAATAAAGTCATTTCTCATTCTTATTTGTTACAGAGCCAGGTTATGAGCCATATTTGTTCAAAACAAGAATCCATCTCCAGCAAAATCAAAGAGTGCTGTGAAGAGAAAATGCCAGAGCGTGAAGCATGCATAATTAACTCAAGTAAAGATGGTAGACCACAGGATTTATCTCTAAGAGAAGCAAAATTTACTGACAATGAAAATGTGTGTCAAGAAAGAGACACTGACCCAGGCAACTTTTTTGCTGAGTAATATAACTGTCTACTAAAATTCATAAGGCAAACAGAAGAAAACCCTATAAGATTTGTTCTATGTAGGCTAATCTGTGTGAAAGGACAAGAAAATTTATAATTCACTGGATATCATGCAATTTTTTTTTTTAAAAAGTCACAGCTATAACTACAGCGTTTTCACATAGTTAGTTGTATTATTGGAACGGTGGCTAACATATATGGAGTACTTGATATGTGCCAGGCAATACACTAAATATTTTATACAGAGTGTCCTTTTTAATTCTCACCACAATCACATAAAATAAGTAATTTCACCCAATTTTTCAGATGAGCTTAAGAAAGAAGTTAAGGGACTTAAGATTCACAGCCATAAATGGCAGAGTGAGGATTTGACCCCAAGAGGTCTGGCCTAAGAAGTTAACTGCCATGCCCTGCCACCCCACAGCTGTTAAGGGGAAGGTTAGCGTGGACTAAATCTGAGTTCTGGTTGAGTCACTAGGATAGGTTAAATGTCGTGCTTTAATTTTTATCATATAGAAAGTTCATGAAAGAATATTCATTTAAAGTCATTGGTAATGAAATATCACCCAAAGATTTTACTGGGTTTCTGCCTCTAGGATGGCTTCATCCCAGGAAGTATGAAATGGGAAGAGGCAATCGTGTAACTGAATAAGTGCGAAAAATGTCCTTTTCGTTCTGATAACACTATGTGCTAGGTAATGTGGGGATAGAGGAAGAAGTACCAATTGTATCTAGGGACTCTGGAGAGGCTCAGTAGGGAAGTGGTACTTGAAGAAATTTTGGCAATCTAGACAGAGAGGGTAGAGCATGGATTGAAATAAAACCTGCTTGGTGTATACACGACTCTGCAGGGAATCTGCAGTGAGAAATCAAGTAGTGTAAGACGGGTCAGATCATGCAGGCATTCTAAGTAATAGGAAGCCCTGGAGGGCTTTTAATGAAGAATCAGAAAAGGCAAAAATCATTTTTATTTTTTATAAACTGTACCTGGTTAACATGACTGGGATAGGTGATTTTCCCATTCAATGGGATGGGAGGTATGAGTGAAGAAATAGGTTTTGTTGGAAAGAAAACACACTTGAGATCTGAGTAGATTGACTGGAGTTGTCTGTGGAGTAATTGAGACTGTCCAGAGATGACTTTACCTGTGAACCTGGAGCTCTGGAATGAAGTCTCCAAATGAAGTTACAGAATATAATAATGGCTAATGTTCATTGAATGCTTACTAAATTTTAAGGGCTAATCATCTATCTACCAAATAGATTTTCCAAACAACTCTCTGAGTTTAGTGCGCTTTTGTTACCACCATTTTACAAGTGATGAAACAGGCACAGACAGGTTAGATAACTTGTCATTCAGCTTATATGTGACAGAGCCAGAATTTCAATGCAAAGAGTTTGGCTACAAACTCTTGCTCTTATTATCATGGTGTTGTTTTGCTTCTCATGACTTATGGGAAGTAAATCAAAATAAAAAGAACAAGAGCTATAAGTTATACCTGACGGGTGCTCAATAAATAGGAACAATTATCCTTATTATTGGCATCATTGTTGGCATTCTTGTTACACTTAGTCCAGGGCTTACATCAGGTCTTAAAGGGTCCAATTCTCTGAAGGTTAAGCACCAGTCCAGTAGGGGTGGGAATGTATTCCACACATGGGACCAAGAGGGCAGATGGGAATCTGGAGAGAACCACTTGGTCATGAAAAACTTTTTTGAGATATTGTTCTCACAAAGCATGGAAGATTTCAAGCTTATTTTGCACGAATAGGTGAGATTCTTTTAAGAAGAATATTGTAAATAGCATAGCTGAGAAGATAGCTCTCTTGAGGAAGAGTTGACTTTTTATTAAAAAAAAAAAAAAATGAAGTAGGCATCTCATGGGATCTGTGGGTCAAATTTTGAAGCTTCCATTAATATAGGTTAAGAATCCCTTAAGTGAAATGCTTGGGACCAGAGGTGTTTTAAATTGTGATTTCTTATATATTTTTTTAATTTTGTAATACTTTATATACTTATTGAGGTACCTCGGGGTGAGACCCAAGGATAAACATTAAGTTTTATGTTTCATATACATCTTATACATATAACCTGAAGAAATTTTATACAAGGTTTTTGGTGCACATGCATTTTGACTGCGACCTATCAGATAGGTCAGGTGTGGAATTTTCCACTGGTAGCTTCATGTTGGAGCTCAAAAAGTTCTGGAGCATTTTGGATTTCAGATTTTCAGATTAAGGATGCTCAACCTGTAGCAAACCAGTCTGGGACTTAGTTCTTCAGCTATAAAATAGTATCTGCCTTGAGAACTAAGTGAAATAAAGTAAGAATACAAAGTCCTCAAAGTGTATCTTTATCTCCTATGTCCAAAACTTGATCCAGGGCATAGTACCTACTAAGACTCAGTGAGTGTTAGCCTCATTCCTCTCCCTTCCCACCTTGTCCCCAGGTCTCATCCACTTGTATTCTGGGAGCCTCCTCAGAGGCCATGGAAACCACTTCCAGTGATTTAGAGCCAAACGGGTGATTTATCCTATAATTTGTCAAATAACAGGTGGGAGTAACAGGAGAAGCTGCTCTTTATCTCTCACAAAGGCTGCCCTTCCTGAAAAGAAAGCCACCCTGCCTCCATCCCACATTTGGAAGGCTGAATGTATTTTCCGACAGAATTCCTCTCAGTGTGTATTTGCTAACGTGCTGGTTGCACCATGTAAATTTCTGATACTTTATGAGCTGCATTACGTAATAATTAACTCTAAGAAACTAATAATTCTATCCACTCGAGTTAAAAAAAATTCTAAAACATAACATGGAAGAGAATTAACCAAACCAGAGGAGGAGCTTAGCATTTGAAAGCAGATTCAGTATTAGACCTGAGTAGCCTAAAAGAAAGTGGGGCTGGATGTTTTTCTCTAAGTTCTAATATATAAAATATTTTACATATCTCAGATTTCTTTATGAATACTCAAGGAGACACCCAGAGCTGTCTACACCAGAGCTTCTAAGAATTGCAAGAGTATATGAGGATCTCCTGGCAGATTGTTGCAATAAAGAAAACCCTCCAGACTGTTACCGTCAGGCGGTAGGTTCCATTGTCACAGGTTCAGAAAAATCTAAAATAAATAAAATGCTTAAAAATCCACATTGAAGTTTTACTTCAGTTTAGGACTGTAAAATGTGATTGACTGACCTGAATCTATTTTAGATTCAATGTGGATAATCATTGGCAAAAACTACATCATCAATTTGGTTAATATGTTTTGGAGTACTAGTTCAGTCGTAATCCAAAAAACTCCATTTTATCATTTTCTATTTCCACTTTTATTTCTGTGCTCTATTTTATGGATTCCTATTGGATTTTGGTATGATTTTAAAACTAATAGATTGTTATAGATGACTAGAAAAGTAGTAAAGATTACAAAGAAAAAGTTAAAAAAAGAGACTTTCTGATTCTTTCACCAAGAAATAGCTATAATTAACATTTACTTTCATCTTTTCTGCTTTTCTGTACATATAGGTGTGTGTGTGTGTGCGCGCATGCGTGTATGTGCCTGTATAAAAACAAGATTGGAATAATTCCTTTATAGGAAACATTTGGACATGCAATTTATTTGGCGTCATAGAAATGTTTGCTATAGATAGTGCTATATTATTTTCCTATTAGGTCACAAAGTCAGTGACTTAAAATGACAGAAATCTCTGTTTCAGGAGGCCAGGAGTCTGAAATGAATCTTACAGGGCTAAAATAAAGCAGTTGAAAGGACCATGTTCCCTCTGAGGCTCTACGGAGAATCTGATCCTTGACTGTCCCAATTTCAAAACAAACTTCAAAATATATATCATTTTAAATAATGGTTTCATATCATAGTGATTTAACTAATTTAACTGCTTTCCTATTTGTGTAGGCATTGTAGATGTTTAGTTAGGTGTTTTTTTTTTTCATTTTATAAGTGACATAAGTATCTCATTTTATTAATTTTTATTAATTTTTATGAGTTTTGTTAGGATAGATTGTCAGAGGGGAAATTATTGGGTCTAAATATATGGACTATCAAAAAAAATTGAATACAAAATGCCAAGTTACTGTCTAGAAATGCTTTGCCAGCTTATAGTCCCAAAGCAATGCTTGAGTATGCTCATTTCAATTTCATATTTACCAAAATTGCACATGGAAATTAGCTTCTTAGTCTTATGCATAAAAAATAGGGCTGGGAATGTAGCTCAGTGGTAGAGCGCCTGCCTAAAATGTGCTAGGTTGTAAGTTTGATCCCCATCAAAAAATAAAAAAATTGAGAGAGATTTATATGTAAAAAATAATGGTTGTATTTTAAGCAAACATTTACTTGATTTTTAAAATTTCATTAGACTTTTCCCATATGATTTTAGCTACTACATTTATAAATTTCCT
Source organism: Marmota marmota marmota (assembly GCF_001458135.2). Classification (NCBI taxonomy): domain Eukaryota; kingdom Metazoa; phylum Chordata; class Mammalia; order Rodentia; family Sciuridae; genus Marmota; species Marmota marmota. The sequence goes on from NW_026000140.1 coordinate 3,362,927, forward strand.
GTGAACAATTTGTTCATGTTTTGTTAATTAGATTGTTTTTCATATTAACTCTAATGGAATCCTTATATATTATAGAAATGTAAGTATCTCACATTCTAAAATTTCTCATTCTTTTTATATGTGCTACTTTTGGTTTTTAAAACTTTTTTCTTTTACATGCAATAAATGTTAGTTTACTGGTTCAAATTTGACAATGAAGTAAGAAGACTGAGTTTTTTAATTCCTGCCCTGTCACTTTCCCTAACAAGGTAGTCTCTCCTGATTCTTAACCAGTCATGGTGCTAGAAAAGTCTCTTTTTAAAGGGAAAAATATTTGTCCCATGGCATTCATATGCTGATATGTAGTTCTTTCTGGTAGTCACTTGGAAGATGTCTAATTTTATGCCATGCAAGAGAGTCCATAAAATATTTGAAGAAGACTGTTGGAGGCCCCTAGGCTCCAAATCCAAATGATGAAAAAAAGATAAAGATAAACATCATTTAAAATGTTCTGCAGTAATACTTATTTGTTGGTTCATTCCAAGAAAGTCAAATTAATTTTACAATACCAGTTTCATTTACTTAAAAATGCAGATAACAATTACTCTGGCCATTTGAATTGATAATGTAATATAGTCATTGTCAACATAAAATCTGAATTGTACTTTGAAACTCTTGAAGATCCAAAAAGCGTACAACATGATGAAAATTTTGGACTTTCAAAATTTAGCAAAAAATAAATCTATAATTGAAAAATTCAAATTCTTAACACATGTGTAAAAAGTGCTCTCAATTTAGTGAGTAACATATAATAAGGAGAATCTCAAAATGTTCTGTAAATAGGGAAGCTATTGGACAAGTTGACATAGAGCTTGTGTTTGAATCTTAGATAAAATGTTTGTAACTGTGACTGTTCTTAATTTCCAGGAAGACAAATTCAATGAGACAACTGAGAGAAGCCTCAGGATGGTCCAACAAGAATGTGAACAGTTGCAGAATTTGGGGAAGGATGGCTTGAAATACCAGTAGGTTGCTTATACTCAGAGTTAAAAAATAAAAGTCAGTCTTAGTTATGGCAATTCACAAACTCTGGGAAAGAATAAAAACACAAAAGTCAATTGTCACATTAAAGCATCTATCAGAAATGAGGTTAGAAATGGAAAAAGATACAAGATTCTGGACAATTGGTTCTCTGATATTTTATTTTATGTTTGAAGTTGGCTTTCCCACTCCCCAAACAGGGTCTCTGGATTTTGCCTTGTTTGGGAGTGGGATGGAGCACACTAAAGGTCATTACCATGTCCTGAGAAAGAGATGCTTTGCCTAGGATATAAGCTTATCTTAACTGAGCTTATAGAAATAACTCTGGATTTGTTTAACACTGTAATATTTATTTTTTCAGTGCAATCATGAGTAATATGCAGTTAATTCTGATTTTCTTAGTTATCATGGAGTGCAGTTTTTGTTGATAGCGAACATCTTCAAAACAAAACATGTTTAAAAAATATGACTTCCCTATTTCTGCCATCTTGCAGTTAGCTGAGAATTGAAACCCAGTGGATTAAAGATCTTATTTTCCTTCATCTCAGTGCCAACACATGTCTATCAGTTTCTCCCATTAATACTTACTGACTACACAAAGGATTTCAAGCAGGATTCTCACTTATAAGCCAAGGTATTTGTTGCCATGGAGCTCCACAGTGGATACAAGACAGGCAGATCTAAGAGCTTCTGAGATAACCATGAAATGAGAAAGGGAGCAAAAATGCAGAGATATAGGAGGCAAGGTTGAGGAAGATGGAGAGTGAGGAGACATTTCTCTACCATTTTCTGAGAGCAGGGAGCACATTGTACTTAATTTCGACTTACCTTGAAGGGTCTGGGTCTCAATGGCTCTTCCAGGGATAATGGGAACTTGTTTTTGTTCAATGAATGTTCTTTCAGCTCCCTTATCGAGCTCACAAAGATAGCCCCCCAGCTCTCCACTGAAGAACTGATCTCTCTTGGCAAGGAAATGGTGACAGCTTTGACTACCTGCTGTACACTAAGCGAGGAGTTTGCCTGTGTTGATAATTTGGTGAGCATAGCCCATACATCTGAAATTGATTCTCGTGCATGTATGAGTTTATTGGGATGAACCCAACTACGGAGTACAATCATAAAGCTCCAATAAAAAATAAATAAATAAAACAAAATTTTTTTTTAAAAAGTAAGAAAAAATATTCCTACTTACCAATTGGTAGTGGTTTATCTACTTTCTTCTGTTCCTTGTTTTCAACATTGTTGAGCAAGTAATATCAAGTCCTCCTTTTGGCTTACCATGTGAAGACCCTAAGAAGCAAAAGAGAATGTCTTAAATATTTTTCAAGTATTCTCTAAATTATTTTGCTATTTCTTATTTATCTGAGAAGCGATTTGTTATAGTAAATGATCTAGGAATCACAGTATTATTTTAAAATGATGCAGGAAACATTATAATTTTAAGTACTGATATAAATTATCCCTTTTGCTCTAAGAGGAAGAGTTCTGAAAGAGATCTGCTACTTCCAGCCCAACCTTTTTAGGCCTGGGAAGGAATGTACCCAGCAAGGGAACATAAACAAGGAACACAATGTTTGCTAACCACTTTCTGCTGGCTGACTGAAGTTCTCAGCTTACAATTAAAAGTTTGTTACCAAGAAATTAATCTGTATGCATCCTAACTGATGTCCTTTGAATTTTTGTCATAATGTCACTTAGGACCCCAGGCTTCACTTTTGTTTGGATATAAGATAGTGTTTTGAGATCCTGTGTCTTCTGAGTGAAGTTCACAGTGATCATGGAGCTTATAACTATTCATCTAATCATATTTTTCAAAACTCCATCAGTATTTGAAGTCATATTTGAGTTCCAATTCTCATCCGTGCAGGCAGATTTAGTTCTTGGAGAATTATGTGGAATAAATACAAATCGAACCATCAACCCTGCTGTGGACCACTGTTGTAAAGCAAACTTTGCCTTCAGAAGGCTCTGCTTCAAAGAATTGAAAGGTGATGAAATGTATGAGCCACCCAGCTCTCAAGGTTTCTTTACCTCTTGTGTGGACTGGTGTCAGGCTCAGAATGAGGAGCTTCAAAGAAAGAAAGACAGGTATGAACATGCTCTTCTATGCATCTTTTTTTTTTTTTTTTCAGCCTGGGGATACACCATGCAACTTGGAGAAGGTTTATTGTAATGGATTATGTTCTTTTGGTATTCCTTCCACTAAACCGTCTACTCTCTCCTATTCAGAAAAACACCAGTGCATATTTACTGCCATTTTTTATAATCTGGTTTTGTCTTTCCTCTGCTAGACACTTGGAGTGCTTAGCAGACTGTTTGGCAATGTGAGCTGGGGCAATTAGCAAAACGCCCATGGACAGGTTCACAGTGAATTGTGTTTTCTTAAGAGAATGGCATGAATATTTGTCTTGAGTATTTTACTTAATGATTGAAAAAAGGAGGGGCCCTAAAGGAATTTTATTTTCATTCTTCAAGGTGACACTTTAAATGCCAAGAAATAAGACCCGTTTTTAAATTTATTTACACAATATCTGTATCAAACATAGTGGAAATGACTTTGCTACTGAGGAAGGGAGATTAGAGTTATTTTGGAGATAAATTTTCTAGAAAAATCATGCATAGTAATTTATTTTGTAGTTCTGTCCATATTTTATACTATTTTGCTTGTAGCTCCATAACCCTCCAAAGAATCCATACTGTACTTTTAATGGGAAAGTTTAAAAGCCCTTTTCAAAAATGGAATATTTTAGCTCTTTATATTTATTCAAGTTGAGATGCCCAAGGTCTGTATTTCTCTAACAAGCATTTTGGAAAAGAAGAGTGTCAAGAAAAAATTGTGAATTAATTCTGTTTGATTTCTTTGGGCCATAGATTTCTTGTCAATTTGGTGAAGCTCAAGCCTGGACTCACCTATGAGGAGCTGCAGTCTTTGTTTACGAGTTTCACTAATATGGTAGAGAAATGCTGCAAAATGCAGGAGCCAGAAGCCTGTTTTCTTGAAGAGGTAGTATATTTCTTTCCCACTGAGATGCAACTGGTGTCTCTGGTCAAATAAAATTTAAAAAGTGTGACTCTGTGTCCACTATGCAATGTCTCTGAGTCCTGTGTTTGTCAGCACAGGTGGCGTCTAGCTCACCTGCAGACACCTCTCTGATTCAGGAGTTGGGTACTGTCTCCTCCATGAGCACCTGATGGAAGAATAGCTGTCAGGAAAACTAGGGTTCTAATCCCTGCAGCTTTGGTCATATCATTCAAACTGAATTTCAGGTCACCATATGTAAATGGATGGGTGATAACTGTCCTTGAGTTATACCATTGGTCCTTACCCTCCTATTTGAAATCACTCACCATCTTAATACAACAGAGTCAAGGGGACCTACAAAGGAAATCCTTATCCACTTCAAAGGGAGGAGAGCAGAAAGGGTATGAGAAAGCAAAGCCTTGCAGAAGTGACTGGCTCACCTTTCTGGGCCTTCTGACATCCCTCAGTTTTGAGCACATAAGGGAGTGAAAGGGGAGCGAGTGCGGGTGGGGGTGTCCCCTGCTTCCTCTCACTTTAGTGACTGTGGTGTCTCAGCAACTACTGTGGTATGAACCTTGGTTACCCATGAATGTGAGCTGTAGGCGATGGCACCCTGGAAGGGCCTGTTCATTGTGCTCAAAACCTCCTTTCTTCTTATCTCTTCCCCCATAACACCCATTCCACTTCAAAACTCAGAGTTCATATACAGGAACACACCACATGCATTTTTCATTCTGGTTGAGATCCATCTACTGAGTACATTTTTGGTATAAATTATCAGATTTTAAAAAATATATGATTAATTTAACTAAGAGGATATTGATTGGTATCTAGCATTTCCATGAATATGTATATTAGGTCCAAGTAAAGAAAATAATGAATGTATTAGAAGTTCATGAAAGACCTTGAGTGTCTGTTCTCACGTTGTCCTCTGTCTTCTTATATAATGTAGAAGTGATTTAAATTTCTATTTTAAATTTTAAGATAACATGCTTTTCTAAATTTAGATATTAGGATCTTAACCTTTTCTTCATTTAGATATTAGTATCTTAACCTTTTCTTCCTATATGTTTTTATTTCTGTTTTCCATTGCAGGGTCCCAAAATTGGCAACTAAAGTCAGGCTGCCTGAGAAACATGAAGTTAAAAGCACCAGAGGTAATCCCTTCTGTCTCAATCAAAGGTCAGAGGTACTTGCAGCTAATTCATTCTCCCTGGCTTTACCCCATCTTGCTTCAATGTCTACTTGGGGTTCATTCTACAGGGCCCGGAGTTCATAATCCCAAGATGGATCTTGCAATATTTCTCCGGTGTCACTCACTCTTTTGCGGGTAGTAACGCTACATCTGTGCCAGCACTTTTCAAAATAGCTGAACAGCAACCACTCCTCTGCCTTTCTGCTAATGCATTCAGTTGTCTGCATGATTGAATCTTTGAATGCTGATAAAAGGGGGAGACAAATCCTTGAGGGTTGGCCTGGACACATAAGCCTTGATAAACCCTCTTCCAAGAATCCTTTATGAGAGTCTCAATATGATATGTTGAATTGAGATATAATTGACATGTAAACCAAGAGTCTTGTAGCATTTACATGAACAAAAAGAAATATATTTGTGATTTCTAGAATATATATAAATGATGTTTTTCTTATGCAGTTTATGTAAGACTCATAATACAAACTTTTGGAACAAAATGTTGCATAGATACAGCAGTATTATAAAAATCTCAAGAAAGAGAGACCTGAATCCCAACGAAGGTGGGTCTGCAACCACTAGAGGCAACACATGACTACCACTAACTGTTTTATTGAATACATGACTTTCTATCACCAAGTTTATAACATTTTGTATTCTTTTGATGTTTAAAACGCTATCTTTTCTTTTCAGCAAAGATCACCTTATGGGCTTCCTATCTGTCCTGTGACAAATTCCCTTTTCTGAGAAGAATAAAGTAAAAGGATTCTTCTGTAACCTTTACTTGAAATCATGTCATTGTGGCAAGCAATAAAACAAAATTGTGAAGTTGTTTCTCAGACTGATGTCATCTATCAATGTGACCCCAAATCAAGCAATCATGATTCATTTATTCTATCAACACTGTTTGCACACTGGCCTCACCTGTCCTATTCCCTGGAAGTCAGAACTCTGTAGAAGCTCTGGGTGGGCAGAGTGCTCGAGGCTTCCTCCTTGCCAGGGCTGGAAGGAAATGGCCCTTGAGGGCTTGCACCTTTTACTGCTGCAGCTGCTGCTTCTACTCACAGCCAGCATTTATTCAATCTTTTCAATTATCAAACATTGTTACAGGTACTTCACATGATGATGTCATTGGTCACAACCACTGTATTAGTAGGTTTTATTTTATACACAGGAAACCTGAGATTTGGGGAGATAAAATAATCTGCTCAATGTGATATGACTAGTAATTGGCAGAACCAAGATTTGGGTCTGTTTCCTCTAATATTGGTAACTGCTGTCCACACCTCCTCAGTATGCCATGTGGCATGCCTTAAAAATGTGTTATTTAGAGAGGGGCAGGGACATTCAATTCACCATCAATAGTAGTGCTTTTCTCATCTATTCCACACTGAAATCATTATGGGTTGGAGCTATAAGTGCTTGACAGTACTGTCAGTGGAGAGGGGAACTCAAGGAATGAAGGATGATTAGGAGTTCATGGCCTGTTTTCCTGACTGTTCTCTAAACTTAAGGTTTTTAGTGGTTCAGTGTCTAAAAATTAAAGAACATGACCATTTAATAGATCACATGAGGACATTCACAAATTTCTTTTGGTATAGTATTTAGAACATATTCTTATCCATTTCAACTAATATTTATTGGAATCTCATTGTATGGCAGACACTGTGGATACAAACGTGAATCAATGGACACCGTCCCTTTGTTTTGCTGAGTGGAGGAGAAGGTGGTCACCTATGATGTCAGAGAAATGAGAAAGGACTCCTGCTGTGGGACACACTGCAAGGGAATTGAGATGAGGATGCAGGATAGAATCTTCAAGTTCCTAGTGCTGCAGACTTGTTGCAGGGCCCAGAGAAGTTCCTTACACTCTGTGACCTCCATTTCCTTGTGCAGAGTGGGATAATAACCACCACATCGCAAAGGCTTTGGATAAAGTAATTAAATTCCTATTTAACTTATTACATTGGTCAGCGGGTGATTGGTGAAAAACTCATGAAGCTATTTTGCCCTTTGATCTTTTCTCTAAACACTCATTAACTGGGGAGAATAAGGAAGAAAGTAGAAACAATAGATAATAGGTTTAATAAACAGAAATGAAACAGAAGAGTACAGTTAGCTGATTCAATTTAATACTTAATGTTGGATTCTGCTTTATTGGATTCTAATAAGAGAAGCAGATATAAAATCTTAGATCCAAGAAACTTCTGCCACCTAACTGTATTATCATAGAGGAACCTGCCATACACTTCTATCTCTACTTCCATATCAAGGAACGCACTAATAAATTCAGGTAATCGGTGTGATATGAGGAAAGGAGGGAAAGAAACAGCTTATTCAAAAGACACATTTTGCCTGGAGAAGAGCAGATTTGGAGTGAGGGCAAGTCAAACTCGTTCTGTATGACTTGCCCAGAATCCATACCAATGACTAGAACATACCTGGACACAGGAAGTGTTCTATAACTCCTGAGAAGCTTGTAAATGTGATAAGTCAAATGGCACAATAGTGAAAGTCAAAACTACCTTCACCTGAGCTGTTACCCCTTAAGGTTCTGGTGAGATGCAGGGATCCTGTCCTAGTCCTTCTAAGATCCTGTTGAATCTGCTTCTATGACTTGAGCAAGAATTATATTTTATTTGCAAATAGTATTTGTTACAAATCATCACTAAGTCTTGTATTTGTATACCTTCCATTTTTTTATCTTAAAGGCCAGCCTGGAGAGCTTCCTTTGTTAAAGAGCAAATTCTGTGGAATCTGTTGAGTGATGTTCCACAAACCAGCTTATTCACTCAAATAATCCCCATGAATTCACTTTCCTAAGGTCTGAAATTCCACGATAAATCACTATCATTAGGGTTTAACACATTTTTGGATCAAAAATCTCATTCTAGTGATTGCAAATGTTTCTGAAATGAGGATCACCATGGAGAATTTGGGCCAGTCTTTATTTTTTTCAAGGAAAAAATAATCTATGATGCTTTTTGTCCCTTCAGTGTCAACTCCAGTCCTTCAATAGTGGCTGCCCATAGCACTGTGCTCTTATAATTCTAAGGTTGAGCTTGGCTCGGAGGGGAAGAGTTTACTGGTCAGTTAGTCACGACCTCGGTAGGTAACAGTCTGACAGTATTCACTCAAAGGATGGAACTTAGTTTAAAAGTTCCATCTGATAGTTCCTGGAGGCTTATAGTAAGAAGTCAAGGGAACAGCTCTAAGGACAACTGACAGAAGAGACACTGAGCATTAGGACTATTTAGAAGATCCCAGAAAGGATGGTGGAAACTAATCAAACATAGTCTTCTCCTTGCCAACCTTGGCTTTCTACCACATAGGGCCACCTGTATCCTCAACCAAAAGCTAATATGTTCCAAGTCTAAATAACAGATTTGGGGGTTGTTTTCAGGAAAATATGTCTCTCTCATCCATAGTAAGCATTTAATAAATTAGGTCCCAATTCCTTAGATTTGCTCCCAATGCATGTGGGACTTGAAACTCCTCTTTTTCCAGGGTCTTGTAAATATGCCCAGCATTGACACCTGGGCTCTGACCATTTACTTAAGCTAGGGTAGCACATGTTTACTGTCTCCCTTGACACTTCAGAACTTTGTACGTGTCAATAAGAATTTCTAGGAAATAAGATATTGCAGACTAGTATTTACCAAAGGTGTTTATTATTTTATTACAAGGCCTGCATTTTGTAATCTTGGAACAAACAAGATTGACATGACTTGTTTTAATATCCAGTAGTCACTAAAGAATGCAATCCATCAATAATATTTCTTCATTGTCATGGATTTCCTCAATTCTCTTTAGGGTCAAAGTGGACTTAGAAAAAAATATTAGCCAGAAAAGTTAATTGTTAACAGTCAATCCTCAAAAAGAATATAAATAAATTCTTAATTTCTTTCAAATGACAGAACATCTTCCATAAAGATTCATCTGAAATAATGAAGACTCTTAAACCCATATGTTTTCTTGTTTTCTTCAGCTACATTAAATGTCAAATTCTTCAGACAAGCTTACTACATGCAGGTAGGAAATCCTACTGATAACCTACACATCACATGTGTAAGGCTAAGGCAAGTAGGCATAATGACTATGAAAATACACGTGGAAAGACTTACTGTCTCAGCAGTCACGCTGTCAGTAGAACCACTGAAAATTGCTGAACATTAGCGTGTGGGATGAAGTCAGAAAAAGGAAATGCACCAAGACAAAACATACACGAACATCTCTCTTTAGCCTTACTTTCACTTTAGGTCAGAGAAGCAAACCAATATTGGAAATTGGATAAAGGAGTTTAGGCAGAGAAATAATATGAATGGTAACAGCAATAACATTATAAGCTTCATTATTCAGTATCTGTTATGTGCCAACCCAATGTTTGGTACTTCACACTTTTATTTAATCTTGACCACCTGATATGATATGTACATTTACAGCTAGAGAAATAAACTCACAGAGCTTAAGATATTTTCTACAAATAGAAGTTGAACTTAGGATAGCTCTCTCCTAAGCCTTTCTCATCTTAATATAGCAACTAATAATGGTATGTTTATTTAGTAAATAGCTGCCAAGTCCTTTAGAAGCTCTTAGTATAAGAAGGAAGACACTGTTTACGGTAGCGTGGTGGGCAAATCCGAGGTGTAAGACATCTTCTCTATCAAATTAAGCCTGGTAAGGTGTTAATGTTTACAGTTTTGTTTCCCATGCTAATATTTAACTGTGGGTGTGTTAATAACATCTAATTAAAGAGTTTAATAACCAAATCATAAAATTTAATTAACTCAGAAGTGTCAACACAACCATATGCAGCTTATTTGTAGACCAATGATAGAGTTCAGCTACACAATATGTTTGAATATAAATAAATCATTCATAGAAAACAGTTTAAAGACAAGTGAAAACATATTCTGGTCATTCATTTTATTCATTATGGCAATTAAGAATAGATCCAAAAATTTATTATTATGTAAATACAGATTGAAGAATTTAAAGGGAGATTTAAATCTGGAAATTTTCCTCTTTTCTAAATGTCTTAGTCCATCTGGGATGCTATAATAAAATACCATGAATTGAGAAGATTATAAACATCAGAAATTTATTTTTTACAGTACTGGAGTCTGGGAAGTCCAATATCAAGATGTTGGCAGATTCTGGATCTGGTAAGTACTCTTATATTTGTATCTTGTGTAAATTCACTGTATGATTCATAAATAATGCCTTCTTGCTATGTTCTCACATGATAGGAAGAAAGAATGAGCTCCTTTGGGCCTTGCTTAAAAGACATTCCCCTTCATGACCTATTAGAAGTCCCCACCTTTAATACCATCTCTCTGAGGGTTCGGACTTCAATAAATGAATGTGGGAGTTGCAAGCACCCAGTTCATCAGCAAATAAAATTTTATTTTTCAGCCATGCAGCATCTTAGTACCCAAAATTATGTGGAAGAGAATTTAAAAGACCTGTGAGTTTTATCATTAATATTCTTTTGTTTGAAATTTAAAAATACAGTTTTGGGGCTGGGGTGAAGCAACAGTGATATAATAAAAAACAACAGAGAAAAAGGGTTTGATTCTATCTTTAACAATCACCAATATGTTTCAGTACCAGCATTATGATTGCTCAGTTTCTTCAGAAAGCAACTTATGAAGAAATACAAACTGTGGCTCAACAGTTACTAGATCTTGTGGAAAAGTGCAAGAATTTTAAATCACATGTGTCAGCCACAGAATGTGCTCATCAGTTGGTAGGTGAATCATAGACTACTTCTTTTTTTCTCTTTTTAAAACTATATTGTAAACAAGAGGTGTTGCTACGAAGAGAGGGCTGCTATAATTAGGTAGGGGATTGTAAAGCAAGAATATGTAGAGTCACAGCTCAGACATAATATCTGTAGGTTTATAAACCTACATTTTATCAGTTCATCCTGGGACATCAGATTCTGAGAACCAAACCCTCAAGAGAAGGATTTATACCTTGAGCACAATGTGCTAACTTGTTGGTTGCTCTGACTGAGTCTCTAAGCACTATTATCTGACATCCACATTTAAAGAATTCTGGGAAATTGGAGTATTAATTATAAAAAGTCTCTGAGAGGACATAAAAGAGAAGAATGAAGTGAATAATATTACAGACTGCTTTCCCAGTTAGTAAAGAGTTGTGGGAATTATTATTATTTCTTTATAAACTATGTCTCTCTTGTGATAGCAAATTCCCTCAAAATCAGGATTCCCTCAAGAGATTCTTGATAAACACCAACATGGTCTTACAACACACATTTTTTTTTCTTTTTACAACACACATTTTGATCCATTATTCTCATGCTAAATAATTTAAAATGTAAACCATTTTTCTTCTTTATCTACTTTTTTTTAAACTTCATCTTCTTAAGGCTAAAACCTACCTATATCTTTTTACTGGATTCTGAATAGACAGAAAAGTCATCAGTCTCATTCGAAACACATTTGAAATGAGGTTCTTCTATCAGTGTCTCATTTTATAGTGTCACTGTTTTATTGTGATTCCTATTTATTTCCATTTCAAAAGATGACATGTTTCTGCTCTTATCCCTCACATCTGAAAACAAATGTCACTTAAGGTTTCCTGAATCCCACACATTTATTGCCACTTAAAAGTAGTTGAAAGCTAACCAAAATTATTGTATTTCCATGTGGATATTTGAAAACAAATACACATTGCTTCAAAGTTCATTTCCCAAAATAAGTTCTCATGGAAACAAAACTAAAGAAGTAATGAAAGCTATTTGGAAGTAATGAAAGCTATTTCTTGGCAAATCCTTCTCTTTATGTATACCTTGCCCTTTGAATTTCATTTTGTTAGGATCCACTTTTTAAACTTCCCTTCCCCTAGAGTTACAAATTCTGCATGTACCAGTGCCTTAGACGTATGTGAAACTGAAGTAACTGGATGGGAGGAACTCTCCACAGGGCTTGTCTTCCAAAGTACTCAGAGAAACAAAACTATAAACCTTCCTAAGGGTGTTATAAAGCCATTTGAAAAACTCAAGAGTAAGGCTTATGAATGGAAATGTAGTACCAAAGTCACATTCTACTTTAAACGATGATAAATATAGATGAGTTTAAAAAAATAAATATAATTTGCCTAAACAATCTGGCTTATGTTTATTTATTTTAGTAACTCAACTGTTTGAAAATGAAACAATTGCTTTGGAAAAGGGAGAATGAAAAATTCTACTTGGTTAAAGTCCAAATTTGGGAATTTAGACTTAAACTTAGGTTAAAGTCCTCGAAACTAAAAGACTTCTGCTCAAAAGAGCTACACCTAGGGACTAGTTTAATGTTATATACTTAGTTTCTTCTTCTTTATAATAATTTCTTAACTTTCCTGCAGTTAGGAGTGTCAATTACATAGACTCTCCCCTCTAAGTCATCATTCTTCCTATAGATGACCAGCTTCCTAGAGCATATTTGTGACAACCAAGGAATGCTTGCCAAACACCTGTTTACTAACTGTTGTAATACAAATAGCACAGCAAGGCTCAAGTGCTTCTTATTCTATAAAAAAGATTATGGAGATCATAAGGATAGATTCCAAAGTCTAAAGCCTGAGATGATCTGTGAAATGGACAAAGAAAATCAAGTGACCATGAAGGAGAGGTAAGCCATCTTTATTTGACATTGTCTCTGAAGGAGAGTATTTTCCAACATTGAAGACAGATTATTTTTTAAATTTAAGTTCCTCTGAGGATACAATGTTTTATTACATGGAATTAAATTAAAAATTTGAGACACTATATATATATATATTTCTCCCTCATAATGACAATTACTATTCTATTGAGACAACAGGACAAAAAATCTCTCTGTGTGAAATAAAAGAAAAATGAATAGGACCTATAAGACTCGTCTTCTTGAGAGCTAGATTAGGCAGATTAACAGCAAATGATATTGGAAGGTATAGTCAAATAGGCAGCCAAGTAGGCAAAACATAATAGCATAATAAACAGATAGAGACAGAGACCAGGTAATAGGGACCAGCATTAGGGAGGGTCAATGATAAGTAGCAGAGAGGTTATCTGACAAGCATGAAGAAAAAGTCTGTCATTGAGAGCCTAGAAATAAGCAGCAGTTGTAGGTTAGATAGAAATGAGTTTTCAACTTAAAAAATCCTGGCTCTGTAATTTCCATGTGGAGCGGATAGCACTCCAGCAAATATGTTGCTGAGCTCATAATTTGGAGTCCTACTTGGCACAGCATTCATATGATGAGTCTGAAGAGGGTACTAGCAAGCAATTGGGGTTTACAGTCAGAAAAGGACTGGGAAATATGAGACTTTGACTCTCAAAGAATGCAGTTCTGGCTATATTAGTCAAGACGGGCTCAGACATGAAGAATAAGGCAGATGATAGACTATAGAAACAAAGCAGTGATTTGATTTTAGGTTTTAGACATGCAATCCAGACCAGGCATGAATAGGAGACAGGGCAACTGGATGATGAATGGCTTAAACTCCTTTACTTCACCCATATGAGGTAGAAATGCTTCTGGATCTTTCTGAAACTTCAAGAAGGAATTAAATTGTATCAGACATTAGGGAGGAAGGACTCGGGGATAAAGGAGTCAAGCAAGTTCCAGAATGCCTCATGTTAGGGGAGACCAGCTGGGAATCCAAACATGAGCTTAACTACTCATTTATTAAAGTGTTAACATAGGCTATCATTGACCACAGTTTCATGCCCAACAACTGGCCATCTCAAAGAGTCCCTCCTGGCACCGGACTGGGCACACAGCCAGTGCACCGCAGAGTCTAAAGGGTGTTGCAGTCAAGGACGCAGGCCTCGACTGCCACGTGGCTGCTATGCTCCCACCCACAGCTGCACCCCTAGTTCAGCTGCCTGTTTCAAGACCTCTTTCTAGAGGACCTTCTGCAGAGGCATTGCCAGTGTACCTCTGCGTAAATCCTGTTACTAGGGAATAAAAGGAGAAACTTGAAGACATTTCTCTACTCTTTTTCCACTCCAGCCTTTTCCCTCTTCCTCTTTCTCTTGCTCCAGGGTGCCTTTTTGGGGGGACTCCCTCAGGGATGAGCAGACCCCACATCTATGCTGATCCACTGGATCCTTTTCCCTGGCACATGGGAAAAAATGGGACAGAGGGAAATTGGCACTTTCTTCAATTTAGCCCTTGTTTTTTTATGATGCTGGTAAATGATTAAAAGTGTAACTGTTACTTCAATTTTGGCTTCTAGTCATACTTGGCTACTTTGACACCTGATAGCTCAGCTCTTTCCAGCTCACCTCAAATCCTGACCATTCTCCTCCACAGTAACTATCTTTCCAACAGAAAGATAGTTAGGAATTTCACAAAGCAATGAATGGCCAAGCTGAGAAGGGGTAGATAGAATACTTATTCATATTTTATCAGCCAGAACTCAGTTTTATGTTCTCAATTTAAGTGGAAGAGAGACTGGAAAGGTAGTCTTCCTGTGCACACAGGAAGAGAAAGTGGATTTGGGTGAGCATCAAATCACTTTTTATCTGTAATGTTGCCTTTTGTTGAGTATATTTGCATGTGTGTGCAGGTTGGTCTTGAATAAGCCTTAAAGACTAGTAAGAGGAAATGGTTATTGGGAATTTAGTAACAAATGAATGCATTGAACAACACACCTTGAAGGGCAATGGTGTTAACTCTCATAGTCTAGAAAGAACTTCTGAAAGATCGTAAGAGACTTCTGTGTACCTGTCAATTCTTCTAAATTTAATTCTTATGCAGCACTGTTTACAATTCAGTTTAGACTCTTGAACTTTCTACATTCCACTCTATAAAAAAGTGGGAGGTTATATTACTGAGTTTTCTTTTCCCTCAGGCCTTGGTCACTTCATGGGCATTCAAGGAATGTCTGACCAACCTCACAGTGATCTGTCCATAGTGAAGATGTGAAGCATTTAAGCAAAGTGTGCTATTTCATCCGAATCACTATGCATTTCTAGAAGTTTCAGGTCAATAAAACGAAATGAATTCTGTTTTTAAGAAATAGTATCACCATTAATTATTTAATTCCAAATTATACAATTTTGTGTTTGTCAAATTACAGGTACAGTTACGAAATTTCTAGAAGGCATCCATACTTATATGGACCCACTATCCTGACCATGTCTGCTTGCTACAAAACAGCTATTCAGTCATGTTGTCAAGAGGAAAATAAGACCGAATGCCTGCAGATAAAGGTATAATAGACACAGGCCAACGGCTGTTTAGGGCCTTGCTATGGCAAGTATGACTCTGGATGAACAGTATACTCATCCCCTGGCAGCTTGTTAAAAATGCAAAATTGGAAGCTGATCTCTAGACCTACTAAACAGATTTCATTTTAACAAGATGCGCAGGAAATTCATCCAATCATTAAGATTTGAGAAGCATACTATAACATAGATATTACTTCCTAATAAATAATAAATATTTAATATTCCAGCCACTATTTCTGCATAATAAAACACCTACAACTCAATAACTATCAGTTAACTATCTCATAATTTCGGGGGATAAGGAATTCAGGAAATAGCTCATCTGGAGGTTTTTGGCTCATGATAATTCATGTGGCTTCATTTACATGACATCTGGGATTCTGCAAGCTGAAGCACTGGGCATTGGTTTGCCATCTTTTTTTTTTTTTTTTCTTATAAAATATCAAATGTCTCTCCATGCAGTATCTCTGCCCTGGGTAAGTTTGGGCTTCCTCATAGCATAACAGCCTGAGGGCAGTTGGATGCTGACTTGTAGCTTAAGGCTTCAAGGCATTGTGTAATGGATAAAGACCAAGTTGCTTGGTCCTTTATATCTAGTGTCAGAAGTCATTTTTGCCATGCTTTACTGGTTGACACACTATGAAACCTCACCCATTTGGAGGGGACCATACACCTACCTTACCTCTTGATGGGAGGATTGTTGAGATCTCTTTGTAAGAACATGGGGTATGAGATGTTGTTTTAGCCACCTTTGGAATATATATCTGACAAGCAACTTTGTTATGTGGCCTTTCCTCCTTCATTGTATAGATGTGAATCAGTAAGTAGTTCCATTGTAAAGGCATTTTTTTTTTTGCATTTTCACTAAAGGTTCTAAATATTAACATAAAGTGATCATCTTTATTTTACTGAAGGAATACTAGGTCAATTTTCCAAAAGTCATGCTAAAAATGAATATTAGTTTAGCAATTATTTTGATGAATTCCTCAAGACTAAATGCAGTGCCACTTTTTCCTTGCTGTCTTCTTTGAACTTCTCATTGAGAAATTATCTCATTTCCTCTAAACCTCATATTTTGGAATAGGACAGTTTTATTTCTCTTAATCAGCTTTTCCTTGTCTATCAGAAATTAAATTAAATGATGTTTCTTGCATAGGCTAAGTACTCAATGATTGTAGCTGTTTTCCTTAAATCTATTTATATATATTTCCTATTTCCCTCCTCATTCTTCTCTTGATAAACTCCAGTTAGGTCAGAAGTCTATTCCAAATTCCTAAGCAAGATAGTCATTTTTACTTCTTTTGGTTTCATATTAATTAAAAACCCAAAGCCAGTTATCATGCAGAGAGACATATCTCAATACCCAGCATTTCTGAAGGATGTTCCCTGCCCCCATGGAGGTGAATTTTATAAATAACTTGCATGTATTTATGTTTTAATTATAAAGTTTTTTATAATTAGATTTTTTCCAGGGGAGATTTGTCCTAAATTTCCCCAAATTGTTAAACACAAGCAGGTGCTGTAAGTTAGCTAAGAAATCTTTCCCCCTCTTCCTCACTTGGTGATATTTATAGTGTGGCAACTGCTAGGATTTCTGTTCCTAGTGACTCTTGCTGCTTCCTTAGGAAAAGTTACACAATCAATTGTGTAAAACTTATGTCTATGATCAGAGAATGGGATCTATGAGTTAAAACTCTGTTATGGGAAAGTGGATAATCTCAATTACATTTGATTTTGAATGAGTGTGATACAACAAAATAATAACAATCCATAATTGATTATAAAATAAAATTAAGTTGTATTTGATAATATTCAAGTCAAGCTATTATTATCATGATAGTTTTGTGGTTTGAATATTACCTTTATATAAAGGTATATATACATTATCTGTCTTGTTTTTGAAAATATCACTGTAAGGCACAGTTACTCATAGGAAAAAATAATATATGGTCAATATAATGTTTTAAATGAAAATATAGAACTTTTTGGAAACTTTTAAATATTCTGTTTCTACCACATAGAGATGACAATTGGGGTATATTTGCTTTTAATAATAATAATGTCCTCTGTTCACAGATTTCCTCACAGATTTTATTTTAAACATGGTTGTGATCACACTGAACATACAATTTTTATCAGAGCTTAAACATACTTGTTTTCATTAGAAATATAAATTTCTCAAAAATAATGTGCCTTATTTAACTGTTACTCTGAAGTTGTGTTATTTTATTTTCTCAAAATTTTGCTATCATAACAAAACGTGTATGCATTTATTTTTGCATAATTATGTTTTTATTTATTTATGGAAATTTGTGATAGCTTCAAAAGTAGAAATCTGGGTAAACGAATATAAATATTTGGCTGGGCATAGTGACCATGGCTATAATCCAAATTTCTGGGAAGGTTCAGGCAAGAGGATTGCAAGTTCAAGGCCGGTCTGAGCAACTTAACAAAACCCCATCTCAAAATTTTAAAAAGGGGCAGAGATGTAGGTGAGTAGGGGTAAAAGCCTCTGCGTTCAATCTCCAGTACTGTAAAAACAAATAAAAACAAAAGAAGAACATGTGGAGGAGAAGTTAATTAATAGATATTGTAAACTGGGCACATTTTAGTTAAGCAGCATGAGACTTGTCCAAGATGGCAAGGTTAATAACTTTGATAAAAGCAAAATACAACTGTAAGACATTATTGAAATTTATTCTGGTGACTCTCCAAGTTTTTATTTGTTCACTTTCTTGTTCTCATTTATATTCCAAATGTTGAGGTTCTGGGACAAGACAAGTGATCTCTAGGGAAGCAAGATTCTATTTCCCAAGAAAAACCATATTAATGCTTTTACGTTTTGCCTCTTTTAAGTATTCAGTGGAAGACTTTCTAATTTCAAGAAGATATATAATATTTATTTTTCTTTCCTTGGTTTTTACTAATTCTGAGATTAATGTTTTCTGTTACTATCATATTTCTTTGATATACTGTTTCTCTATTTACAGCTAGAACCCATCAGAAAATACATTACAGAAATAGCTTTGAGACATCATCATTTATGTGAAATTGGGGTTAAATTCAACCACAAAGTAGCAAAAGCTGTGTAAGTTATCTGTGTGGATTTGTGGACTTTGTTGCTCTTTTGACTAAACTTGAAAAATCATTTACCCTCTCACTTAGCAGTGTCTGTCAATAGAAACCTGGCATCTTTCTCTAAATGTGTTACTTGCCTGTTCAAATAGAGCACACAAGGCTGTGGATGAAATTGCATAATACCCAACTGCCCCCATCATCTCCTGCTTCAAGTTTTCCCATTTGCTTCAATCCCTTCATTTCTTCTTCAGTGAACCAAAGATTTTGGACATTCAGATACAGGCATTTACTAAAAAATTTGGCCTGCTAAAGGTTAGAGGACAAAAGGTATTCTTTTCTTTTGGAAGATAGGAAAGATTTTGGCTCCAACATCATGTAAAATAGAAAAAGTGAGGAGTGCTTTTGAGGGTGGAGATAGAGAATTTGATGCTGCTCAGCTGCCTCCTTTCTGGTCCAGATGACATTTCTGTCCAAGTTAACCCATGAAGACAGGCATCTTCCTTACATTGCCTTCTTCCCTAATTTAGGACAACAGTGAACTTCCTGGGAGCTCAGTTATCCTTTCACAGAAAGACCAGAGAGATTTCAGGGAAGTTATTCCCTTGTCCACTGAAGTAAGGGATCCAGCCTCATAATCTCTGCTTTGATGT
Source organism: Marmota marmota marmota (assembly GCF_001458135.2). Lineage (NCBI taxonomy): Eukaryota > Metazoa > Chordata > Mammalia > Rodentia > Sciuridae > Marmota > Marmota marmota. Next base: position 3,382,117 of record NW_026000140.1, read on the forward strand.
TGACAAGGTTTAAGTGGGAAGTCAGACATTTCCAAGCCTAGCTAGCCTTGCATTTCATTGCCTAGCTAAGCAACTCAAGTTCTTTAAGAGATCACTAAAATGATGAAAATTGCCATATTTTACATGATGTTTAATTGCTTGTTTCTGTGACTTGATCTCTGGCTGCTGTCACTGAAGGAGTAGAATGCATTTGTAATGTTCTCTCTTCACATTTGCAAATACGTTTCTCTTCTTTTGGTTACTTGATGAACTAGAACTAATTTTAGAAATGATAAAGTTCAAAATACTGTTTAAAATGTGTTATTTTACTTTTCAGGGAATTGGTTCTGCTCACTAAAAAACAACCTAAATCTAATTTTTCTGAAGTTGCCAAACTGACCACTGATGTTAAAAATCTGCATGAGACCTGCTGTGAAGGAAACACAGTTGCGTGTGCTCTTGGTAGGGTAAGAACCTTCTTCCTAAAACTCACTTTATTCTTTAAACAGCTTTCAATTCTTAAATAATGGTACAGTGGTAAATAATTGATCTAGAAAAATAAGGATGATTTCTCAATATTATCAGTAGAATGCCGTCTCCCTCCTCTCTGGTCCCAGTTCATGTAGTAATTTTTCCTCTCTCCTTTGTTTACTTTCTTACTTCTTTTATTTTAATTTACTTATATGCTTGTTTGTTTGTTTATTTCTGTGCTGCTGCTGGGGTTGAAATCCAGGGCCCCTCACACATGCTAGTCAAGGGCTCTACCACTGAAGTATACTCTGAGCCCCTATTTCATTATTATTATTATTATTATTATTATTATTATTATTATTAGGGTTTTTTTTAGTTATACATGATAATAGAATCCATTTTAATAATAAAAGCATGGAATGTATCATGTTCTAGTTCAAACCCCAGTACGTCTCCTTCCCCTTCCTTTCCTTACACTCTCATCTCTTCTCTATATTGATCTTTATGCCATTTGCCTACAGTTTTTTTTTAAATTAATTTCTTGTAGATGCACTTGATGTGAGATTCACTGTGGTATATTCATGTATACATAGGAAAGTCATGTCGGATTCATTCCACTGTCTTTCCTATTCCCATCCTCCCTCCCTTCTCTTCAATCCCCTTGTCTACACACTGACCATCTATTCTCCAGCACCCCCTCCACCTAGTGTGGGTTAGCTTCCATCTATCAGTGAAAACATTTGATCTTTGGTCTTTGGGGATTGATTTACTTCACTTGGCATGATACTCTCCAGATCCATCCGTTTACTGGCAAATGTCATAAAGTCATTTCTTCTTATGGCTGATTAATATTCCATTGTGTAATACTCCATTTGCTTTATTCATTCACTTACTGAAGGGCACCTGGGTTGGTTCTGTAGCTTGGCTAGCTTGGCTATTGAAAATTGTGCTACTATAAACATTGTACAAGAAGGTTTTCACTATTTTTTTGTAGAGTTCATTGCATCCTACCATGTTATTTTACAGCATTATGTCACAAAGCAGTATGTCTATAATGAACATTAATATTAAATATTAAGTAACATAAATTAATATAGTTTAACATTCTTTATGTCAGCCAGTCAACACAATTCAATTAGGTTCTCTCTCTCTTTCCCTGATTTCATAGCACTATAGGAACAACTTACTAAGATTGTATAGTAATAACTTTTTATTTGATAAACCATTTTATAGCATTTAGTTTGTGTTAGGCTCTGTTATTTGATATTAAGAAATATCAATTCATTTAATTCCCACAGCCATATCAAGTATTATTTTTAAACCCATTTTATAGATTAGAAAATTGAGATACAAAGAGATGAAGCAACTTGATAAAGTTGCAGAGCCAGGAAGTAGCAAAGTCAAGATAGCTTTGTCTTTATGATTTTATCTGTCAATCAATGCAACAATTTATTATTCCACAATAAATGGTGGGAAAAGTTTTTCATCTTGGAATTTCTATATTCTTACAGTTTCATTTATCAAATTTTTTCTCCTTTTTTACTACCCTTTAAAAATTGATATTCTAGACAGATGTGTTAGTGGCTTTATTTTATTTAATTTTTTGTGTACTGGGGATTGAACCCACGGGATGCTTAACCACTGAGCCACATCTCTAGCCCTTTTATTTTTTATTTTGTGACAGGGTCTTGCTAAGTTGCTGAGACTAGACTTGACCTTGTGATACTTCTGTCTCACCCTCCTGGATCACAGGCGTGCTCCACAGTATCAGCTGACCTTTCTTTTTCTTACCCTATATGTTCTGCTCCAGATGTTGTTATCCGGCAAAGGATTCAGGCTCCTTTTCCACAGTCCAGGGTGGTTGCTGGGCCATGAACTGTATTTCCTGCCTGTCTCAAAACTAGTTTTGTTCAGAGGTGGTCTATACCTTTTTTAGGTCTGACCCATAGAAACTTCCTGGCTATATTCTACAATACCCCCCAATACCTGGTAGACTTTAATGCTGAAGGCTACATTGGAAGGCACAGGTTGGATATGGCAAAGCCTCTGTCAGCCAACTTCCCAGAACTACTGCCTAGAGGACATATACCTTTCCTCCCTGCTGGGACTTTTGGAGAGAGATGACCTTGTGTTTGTTGAGCCACTGAGAGCATGGTGCTTGCTTAACTGAGGCACTTTCCCTGAAGCACACTTGACTCATAATTTAGTTTCAACTAAAGTTACTACTCTCAGATTTGTACCTTCATTCTATTCTTCTTTCCTGAGTCATTAGTTTATACCCCCAACTTGTTAGAGGAAATCTCCTTGTAGATGTCTCATAGATGCCTTACATCGTATTGAACTCTATATATCCATATCAAATTCTTTGGCTTCCTTTTTTAAAACTTTTTTTTTTAGTTAGTTGTAGATAGATACACTACCTTTTAAAAATTTATTTGTATTTTTGAGTGTGGTGCTGAGGATCAAACCCAGTGCCTCACATGCAACCCTGGCCCTCTTTGGCTTCCCTTTTATTTTGAAGTCCATTGACTTTATTGATCTAAAAACCTTTATAAGGACAGTGACTGCTATGCCAAAAAGGTGACAAAGGGCATCATACCAACCAGAAGTGAAGGTGGGGATGAGGGAAGGGGCCAGGAATCCAATCAGAAAGGCTGGTTAATGGTTTCCATGGAACTGGCAGGGAAAGAAAGGGAGTTGCTATTACTCCGCATTAAAAAATGACAAAATCATAGAATTTACAGGGAAATGGATGGCATTAGAGCAGATTATGCTAAGTGAAGCCAGCCAATCCCTAAAAAACAAATGCCAAATGTCTTCTTTGATATAAGGAGAGTAACTAAGAACAGAGTAGGGACGAAGAGCAGGAGAAGAAGATTAACATTAAACAGGGACGAAAGGTGGGAGGGAAAGGGAGAGAGAAGGGAAATTGCATGGTAATAGAAGGAGACCCTCAGGGTTATACAGTGGAGGAGGTAGAGAGAGAGGAGGGGAGGGGAGGAGGGAGGTGGGGAGGGGGGAGGGTGGAGGATGGGAAAGGCAGCGGAGCACAACAGACACTAGGATGGCAATTTGTAAATCAATGGATGTGAAACTGATGTGATTCTGCTATCTGTGTATGGGGTGAGGGTGGGAGTTCATAACCCACTTGAATCAAAGTGTGGAATATGATATGTCAAGAAATTTGTAATGTTTTGAACAACCCACAATAAAAAAAATTAAAAAAAAAAA
>NW_026000140.1:3386556-3389494 GCF_001458135.2 Marmota marmota marmota
TGGATGTGAAACTGATGTGATTCTGCTATCTGTGTATTGGGGTGATGGGTGGGGAGTTCATAAACCCCACTTTGAAATCAAAAGTGTGGAAATATTGATATGTCAAGAAAATTTGTAATGTTTTGAACACCCACAATAAAAAATTAAAAAAAAAAATAAATGAAAAAAAAAAAATCAAAAAAAAATCAAAAAAAAAAAAAAAAGAGCAAAAATTCCAAAAAGACTGAAATGGTGAGGGGAGAGAGCTCCCAAAGACAACAGCAATCTTTTCTTTTGTAAAGGACAAGGAGCCCTCACTCAGCTGCAAACTCTGGAGACTTGATAATGGGGCTGGGGATGGAGGGCCCCCCAGAGAACATCACAAGAAGGCACCCAAAGCAGTCCTGGGACTGCGTGCATTGGCGCTCCATGTGTCCTTCAGCCATTCCTGGAAGAGATCTTCATCTTTCTTTATCACCAGAAACTGACCAAGGACAACATATTCTTCCAGTTTCTTGCCCAGGCCTTCGCCAATCCAAGTCAGGCTCCTCACTGGCTTTCCCCCATAGGCTCTGCCAGGAGGTGTCCATGCTTTTGGGAGGTTGTCATCTTGATCAAGCTTAATAGGCAGCTCCGGTTCCCTGAACAGCTGCTCTCCTTACTCAGCCCTTGGCTTCCCTTTTTTAACTACACTCCTCAAACCGGATAGTTCCCCTGAATATCAGTTTCAGTAAATTATACTATCATCAACCTTATCCCATATTATATCCTAGGTTATTTTTCCTCACTCCCCTTTAATTCTTATTTATTATTTATGAAAATATTTTGAATTCTACCTTTCAGTAGATCTTCAGTCTGTCCGATCATTGATTTGATTCACCCATCATCATTCCTTGACAAAATTTTCTCAATGACTTCCAAACACCCTACATATATGCCATTTCGCAAATATGTCATGCTTTTGTACCTTTAAGATTCTTTATATATAAAGATAAATAATTCCAGAATTATCTTCCTCTTCACTTGCTTCAAATTAATTTCTATTTGTCTTTCAAGACTCAAATCATTCAAGATCCTCATTGTGACATCCCTCCAGTCTGAACTGCCAATCTCTCTTTTTTGCTTCCAACGAAGCATGTGTGTACTTGTCTTACAACATCTAAAATTATAATGTATTAGGATTGTTATTTAATTATTTGACTCTCCAGCCAGATTGCAAATTCCTTAAATGTAGAGACTAGCTTATTTATATACAAACCCAATTATTGGCATGCATATATAAGTAAACATGTAAGTGTGATAGTAATATAGAATGTATACAATAAAAGAAAAATTGTGATGTGACTCAGGGACAAAATGCTTCCTAAATTGGAATCCCTCAAAAAGAATCACAATAGAAAGACAGTCAAATTTTTCATTTGTATTTTTGGGGGGCTAAACATAGAAACAATAATAAAGTCTGTCTCATATGTTCTTCGCTAGATGTTAAAAAGAGCTGTGACAATTGAGTAAGTTCAAATAGGTGAGTATGTCTTTCTAAAATGAGTAACTATAAATGACCTTTTTGGCCTACAGATAAAGCCCTCTAAGGTACCAATTTTTCCCCTGGTTTTCTACTAATAACAATAAAAAATAAGTCCGGAATGAAGCCATCAAAAAAGGCCCCCTCCTTTCTCTGTTTTATAGAGCCAGCTTATGAACTACACCTGCTCTACACGGGCTGCCCTATCCAGCAAGATCACTCAGTGCTGTGAACTTCCAGCGCCATTCCGAGGGGAATGCATTATCAACACAGGAAATGGGGACAAACCTGACCTTTCATCCCTGCCACTCAGCAGGTTTACAGAAGACCAATTTGTATGCCAACGATTCACTGACAACCAAGATGACTTTCTACAAGAGTAATATAGCTTTTTGTAAAATCTAAAGGATGGAATATGTATATATGGATTCTGTAGATGAGGTTGCAAATTTGAATCATGATGGGGCCCAGTCGGTGATGGAACTGAGTAGCCGAGTGGGAGCTTTGGGCAAAAAGGAAATGCTTTGTGGATTCCAAAGTTGGCAGTGGCTATTTAGGTCCAGTCAGACAGTTATGTGGGAATGTGGGTTTGGGATGTTGAGTCTACTGCATTGAAAGAAGCTAAAAATCTCTTGATTTTTTGAAGGTTGACTACTAATATAGGAATTTCAAAAACAAAAACACCCAGTGTTTGCAAGCTTTACTCTTAGGGACTAGAGATGAGCACAAGCTTCAGATTATTTTATGTACATGGCCAACTCTTCTAGTTAATATCCACTATCAAATCCATGGTGTAGTTTTTAAAGATTAGAGAATAGGGGTATTAACATTTTCGGTGTCCATTCAGAAGTACATGCTAATTTGTGCAAAAGGCAAACTGATTTCAATACATAGTATCAAGATGATATTGCTATGTAGTTGAAATATTTTCAAAGTCACTTTGGGAAGCAATGGAGAATTGGAGTTTTCCTCAAAGTCCATTGTAAAATGACCTTAACTGTATGTCCAAAATTGTATTTTATACTGGCTAATAAAATTAGATGCCACTATCTGAACGTACCCATTAAAAAATTACAAAGTCAACAGGCATAGGTCCTAATGTAAAAAAGAACAAGGTTTATGAGTTAAGAGACTTGAGTTCTAATCCCAGTTTTGACATGCATACGCTGTGGATGGTAGGTAAAAATCACTGGATTTCCCCAGGGTTTGAGGTGGTTAGACAAAATAACTTCAAAGGCACCTTCATAATTTTATAATTCCTTTAAAAATATTCTAGAATCCAATTTTGTTTTTGTGAATGAGATGAATGTGTAGATTATGAATAAACTGTTCACACTTAAAGGCTTCTTTGGAAAATAAGTGAACCCAGTGATTCAACACCTAGAGAGTATTCTATCCCCACCACCCCCCAAAAAAATCCTCCAAAGATTACAGGAA
>NW_026000140.1:3389519-3415706 GCF_001458135.2 Marmota marmota marmota
CACCCCCCCAAAAAAAATCCTCAAAGATTACAGGGAAAAATGATTGTTATTCTACCCAAACACTTGAAATTAATTTCCAGTGAAAGTAAGTAGAGACTCAGAACCAGAAACTACCAGTGAACAAGTATGTTTTAGGTTCAAGTTCTGAATCTGCCATTCATTACTGCGTGACTTTGGAAAAGTCATATTATTTATTGATTTGGTTTTCTGATTTCAAAATAAAACTTCTCTGCCACTTTCCCAAGGTTTCTACATGCCTTAGAGTTAGTTATACTTCATGACTGTAATTATTGTTTGTTTTAAGTAAATTCATGGCCTCTGAATTTTATTGTTTAACTTCCAATATATTTTACACAATACAGGTTTCTCTATGAATATTCAAGAAGACATCCAGAGTTGGCAGTTCCAGTCATTTTAAGAGTAGAAGCAAAATATAAAAATTTACTGGAAAAATGTTGTAAATTAGAAAAACCTTTGGAATGCTATAGTCACGTGGTAAATTTCTTCTTTTTATTTTCTTTTTTTTTTTTTAAATGTGTTTCTCATCAGTGATTACAAATAGGAAAAATTCCAGTGCTGTTAGTAGTGCCATATTTTTGTAAGATGATTATAAATGTTCTAGCTAATTGCAAGCACTAACATCTTACCTTAGTGACTCTGGGTGAGTCATTGCCTTACAGACTGTTTCCAGAAACCTCAGCAATCTTAAGTGTCTATAGATGTATGCTCAGCACAGTAGCAGGTAGCTTGAGAGTGCATCCCATTTGAGTATGAGTAGTTTACCTCTTATGGAGCCCTAGAAGATATTCCCTTTCCAAGCCAGAAACCTTACTGTTCACAGGTAGAAGCTCTTGTGCATTTAATATGGAAAAGCTGGCAGCCTAAAAATCTTCTCATCAGCCTATCAGTTATCTTTGAGTTAAGATAGGGTAGTTCTGGCTTTTTTTTCTTGCTCAATGCCTTACACATTAATAGATGTCTAGAGTTGTGTGTACAAAGGTTCGTCTTGTCCTGCCTGGCCTCAAGCAATCACACCTGAGACTTCACTGTTCTCAGAAGGTTAGGGAAGATGATTTAGTCTCCTGTATGGAAACACCCATCTCATTGCATCACTGTTAGTTTTTCACAATAATTACTATGACTATAGCAACTTGAAGGAGCATGGATGTTTAGAATTTACAAACAGCTTTACAACGAGTGTCCTATTTGATCTTCACTATAGCCTGGCATGATAAGTAATGCCTGAATTACCAAGCACACTTTATAGAGAAGACCTGAAAAAAAATTAGAAGAGGAAAAGTTTATTGGGGGGTCCATGGCTTCAAAGATCTAAACCCATAGATGGTTGACATGGTTGCTCTGGACCCGAGGTGAGGCAGAACATCATGTCAGAAGGATGTGGTGGAAGAAAACTGTTTAGGACACGGTTCCACAAGAAAGCAGAGAAAGAGAGCTTCCCTCACCATGGACAAAATGTAAATTTCAAGGGCACAACCCCCAGTGAACCACCTCCTCTAATCACTCCCTACCTGCTTACAGTTACCACTCAGTTAATATCTATTAGGGGATTAATGTATTGATTAGGTTAAAGCTCTCATAATCCAATTGTTTCACCTCTAAACTTTCTTGCATTGTCTCACACATGAGCTTTGGGGGGGCAATTAATACCTAAACCATAACAAGAGTACTGATTTCAGAAGATTCAAGTGATTTGCTTGGTATCACACAGGTAGTAGAGACAGTGCTAAGAATAAAATCTAGGTCAACTCCTTGCACAATTGGGTGGAAATTTTACTGAACAAGAACTGCTTTTTAGGATAAGGTGGATTAGATCTGACTAGTAAGGTGATCATTTTTTCTACCAAAGAGTTCAGCCTGCAGGATCATTAGTGTCTTCTCATTAGAATATTATTTTCATGGTTCAAGAATTCTTTGAATTTGCCATTACCTCTGAAAATTACATCTAGTTCAATTGATGTGTATTTATGTAATGTTCACAGCCTGAACATGACTTTTTTATTAAACCATGACTTCTTAACACATATGTATATTTCTGTACGTATATATCTATATCTGTGCTGCTTATATAAAAAGGCTATATTATTAAAATAACCAACAGACACACATGCACAGACCAAACATAAATCTATCAACTTCTCTGCATTCCTCTCTTTGGCTTGATGAATAATTTGCCTTGTGTTTGTAGAACACAGCAGTTAAGCCCACAAATGAGTTTATATCATGGGAATCCAGATATCAATCTTGCTGTCCCACTTTTTTGCCACAAAATATATGGTGATTTTTCTTTCAGTAAAATGTGAGCTTTAAGATTTGTGGACTCACTAATGAAGATCTGGGTTTAGGGAAACATTTATATTATACTATTAAAAATGTGTTTGCAATCTCAGCTGCAGATAAATGTTTGCAACCATATATAAACACTAATCATCTCTATTTTCCAGGAAGTGCTGTTCCAAAGAGTGGTACGAGAAAGCTGTGATCATGTGAAAAATTACTGTGATTTACATGAAAAATTGGGAGATAGTAACTTCCATGACAGGTATGCCTCTAAGATATTCAGATTTGTGTTTGTTAGTGACTGGTGGTCTAGGGCTCTCCTCTGTTCATTCTTGACACTGAGAATTGCTTCAATCTCCCAGGTTGAAGAAAAATAGAAGGAAATGCATTAGGAGAGAAGGGGGTTATGGGGAGGAAGAAGGGGAGGGCAAGGGCATGTACTGAAGAGTGAAATTGATCAAAGTATGTCATATGCATGTTTAAATGTCCCACAATGAAACCCACTGCTGCAGTCTGGCTGGGCACAATTCAGGAGCCACTTGTCAAAAGAAACTAACTTTATTTTTAGAACCACACATGCCAAATAAAACAGCTCCTCAGGAAAAACCCTCAGAGCCCAACTGCCACCACTGGCTTCCCACAAGCCTCTCCACCTCCCCCACTCCTCCTGCTCTTGAGGGGATTGGCTGGGTCGTGTGGGCGGACCCCAAAAAAGTCCCCCAATGAGCAGCTCCTAGTCTGAAAGGGCGGGGAAACAGCCCAATGAGCATCACCGCAGAGGAGCCAATCAGCTAGAAGTTGCTGGGGCCGCTGTGAGCCAATCATCAGCTGGCAGTCTGAAAGTTTGCTGGGGCCCCTTGGGCTGTACTGAAGAGTGAAATTGATTAAAGTATGTCATATGCATGTTTAAATGTCCCACAATGAAACCCACAATTACATATGATTAATTTGCATGAATAAAAATTACATAGGAAAAAAAAACCCTTCAGAATTAACTTGCCCGTTGCTTTGTTAAGATAGATGTCTATGGAACTTTGGGTATTTCCACATTGGCTTTCCAGGCCAGCTTCTCAGATGCCAGTCAATGTCCAGAGGTTAGGGAACAAAGGAGGCCCTACTGTCCCCTTGAAATCTCACAGAGGTCTCTTCCTTACATTTGAATGTTTAGTTTGAGTCAAGTGATTTTTGAGTCAAGGCTGCAACAGAAATCTAATCCAGGGTCCCTTTGTAACAGTTTTAAGTCAGGTTCATCAAGCAAATTTAGTATTTTCATCACTACCAAGAGATAAACATTATCAGTTATTTGCCAAAGAGAATATGTGTACAGAAAGCCTGGGAAATCCCACTGTATTTCAAAGATTAAGTTGTCACAAAACAAAAGCCAATTTTTAGGAATCTTTGAGACCTTACTGTAATAGTCTATTAAGAAGTGGAGTATTGAAGAAAACTTCAGTTTGATATAGTGTCTCATAATACTGAGCTTAAATTAAATGTCCAGAATAATGGATCACAAAAAATAGTTTTCTGACTCATCTAGAAAGAATTTCTTGGCTTATTACTTTTCTTTTTATGTTGTGTTCAGTTGCTAATGAAGGATTAGATTGTGATTCTCAAGTTTTGGAATAAATCAAAATGCAGAGAGATGTGTTAAAATATAGACCCCACATCCAGAGTTTCTGATTCTGTAAGTCTGGAGGGGGCCTGAGTATTTGCATTGCTATCAGATGCCTAGGGATGCTGATACTGTGGTCTAGGGCTCCCCTCTGATCACCACATGATTAGATTGTTGGTTTCATTGGATGTTATATAAACCACACTCTTCTCCAACTCCATTCATTACAAATGCAGTAACTGATTATAATTCTTTGTTGTCTTCAACACCTAGTTCTTTAGAGTCTCTTTAAAATCTCTCTCCATCTCTTTTGATTCCATCCAACACTCTCTTAATTCAGGCCCTGGTTTTCTTTCACCTGGAATGTCAGAATTTGGAATTCTTTATTCCCTCAGTTTACCTCTTGCCCATCCCCAATCCATTCTTTATGTCTTAAAAACAATGTAAATATGATTTTATAACCCAGTTTTTTTCTCTCCCACATCTCTCTGTCTTGTACTTTGTCCCCAAACCCCCAATCAAATAAAACCAAACCAAACCATAGTCAGTGACTTCATGATTTCTATTCTTCTTCACCCGACTCCCTCAGAGTCCTTGTCAGATCTCAGCTCAGAAGTCATTTCCTTAGGGCCACCTGCCTAAGTTCCCTGAGATGGGATTAGATGCCATATTTTGTGCACTGTTGGGAAATATAATTAAAAACAACATCTCCCAACCCAGAAAACCTCTCTTCAATGGTAGTGGAAAAATGAACTAGTGGGTTTTTAAAATTGAATAAATATAAAATCAAAATGTGATGGGCATCACAGGCCATCCATGGAGAGATTGCAAAGACAGAAGGAAATCTCACTCCACGAATACAGCCAGGCAGACACAACCCATTGCATACATGTTTTCATAAAAATAATAACTAGTCTCCAAGTGAGAGGACTTGACAGTACCATTTGTCACACATGGTTCATCCTAACTTTATCTGTTAATTGGGATGACCATTTGTGTTAACTATGTGACTTCATCCAGAGATAAAACAAAACCAAAAATGACAACAAAACAACAGCAACAAAAATAAACTTTTTAACTTCTTATATCTTTAAAAGAGGGAGTACTTTTGCAACTTGGAGCAAATCTCCTACCTTCTCACAAAAACTGGGAGATAGGGGTGCTATCTTTCATGTTTGCATTTCAAAAGGATGGTTCCTGGGTCCTTGAGAAAGATGTTTCTGGGTCATAAAGCTGGAAAAGGCTGTTTCTAGTTTGAAAAAAAAATTGTATGAGTTTCAAAGAGAGGTGAAAATACAAAATAAAGTGTTCTAAAATAAATACACTAAGAAAAAGGAAGGAGGATAATTCTTCCTTTGTTTTCAATAGGATTGGATCTTCTTATTTTTAATTTCTTGTTCATCTTGACAGAACCTACAGTAGTACTATGTACTTTCCACAGATTGAATATACTTGTCCATCTCCCTCACTAGGATGTGAGTCCCTAGAGCACAGGGGCTGCTTGCTATGGTTACTGTACCCTCTATTCCTACACATGGCAGATGATCACTAAAGGCTTTATAGTTTCTGCATATATTTGTTTCAGAAGCTGTTTACTCTAGGGCTGATTTCACAGCCATCTAAGTTAGCTGTCACAGTGTCCCTGATAAGGAGAAAAAAAGGTGGTTTTTGAGTGGAGCAGTGCATGAGGCAGGAACAGACCTCCAGATATATTCAATATGATGCTGGTCCAATGGAAGGACAAAAGGGATACAATTAAACTCAATTTAATATCTTGTTCCTTCTCAATCAGAGATAATGTCTGCTATTGGGGAAAACTGTAGAATTGATGTTTGGGTGTGTAACCATTGCTAGTAAGAGCAAATTGATTTTTTAGGCTCATGGTCCTTTACACCAAGAAAGCTCCACAACTATCTGCTCAAGAATTGGTTATGTTCACAAAGAAGATGGCAGCTGTAGCCTCCAGATGCTGCCCACAAAGTGATGAGCAACAGTTTTTCTGTATTGAGGACTCAGTAAGTATATCAGTGGCATTATGTCTGCTTGTTCCTGAGAGTTCTAATTTGTAATCCCCAACAATCCATCTCACTTTTGTGGACATCCACAAACTGTCAATGGAGCCTCATAATTTTGTTCCCAGGGGACATTCTTGAAGGTAAGCTAATGCTAATTGTCTTCAGCTATCAACAGGGTAACCTCCCTAACTTCAGGCATGTTAGATTCACAAAGTTTTTCCCTGGATCATATCTCAAGGTCTATTGCTTGGATATTTAAGCACTAAAGTGATTTTGTCAGAAATTTCAAAAATAGTTTCTTAGACTAACTCATTCTAATCATACAAGTATTAAATTTATGGGAATCCATATGTATTCAATTACAATGAACAGTGTCTTTTTAACAGTAGAAATAATTGGTATAACCAGGCTACCCTTTTTCCTGAATGAAAAGGCTGAATTAGGATATGAGTAATCATATCCTAGAATCAGAGGGAAAACAGATGGTCTTGAGAGATATTTCCTTCAGGCTATAGGAATCATGACAAACTATTTCTTCCTCACAATGGATAAAATTCCTCCAGGGACCAGATACTCAAGTCTCTGAGATTTAGCATCTGGGTCTCTAGCAGTATTTTCTTAACACTCCTGAATTCTTGTTTGGTAATAACTTTCTCTGCTCTGTGTCCATGGTGGATCCCATTCTCTACAAGTGGTCTTTATTTTGATGAAGTATACTTGCCACAATTGTAGGTTGAAAAATTATTACTTAGCCCTGCCTTCCTTTATAAAAAAACTTTTTTTTTTTAATTGAGTCATGTCTACCTTGGGGAACTCTTCTGATTAGACTTGTTTATTCCTAAAATCTAGTTTTGGAGCAATATCTTGGTTTACTTCTAAAATGGGTAAACTCATACATTAAATTTATTGATTTTAATTATTTCATCCTCACATATGTACAGGACAGAGAATTTGGGTAGTCAGCATACTCTGTGGGGCCTACGGGCATCCGGGTAAGTATGGGTGTCTGAGAACCACGTTGGGAGTAAGGCAAGGTGACAGGTCTAAAACTGTCAAGAAAATGGCGACAATCAACATAGGATTCCAGGAGTTCTTTCATTATTCAGTCAGCAAATATTCATAGAGCATCTACTGTGTGCCAAGTTCTGTGGTTGGTTACATATGTCCAATTATTAAAAAATAGGAAGAAATTGGATTTGAGCTTCTTAAGAACTGCAGTTACCAATCTTACATCTGAGTCAAGTTAGCAATAGTGTTGACTTGAGGCTTGATTCAAATTTGGTGGAGCATAAGAAATTCCTGCTTTAATTAACACTGGTCTGTCCACTCGACTGGGAAGGAACCTGAAAATGGGGTCCAGCGGAACTCAATTTGAAGGAGGAGGAAGAATAAGGCTAGGAATAAGGCTGCACCCGGCACTCTTCTGTTTTCCCACACAGTGAAATCCAGGTGGAATTAGCAGAAACTAGAATTTGAAAATACTTAAATGTAATCTTATGTTCTATGGGCAAAAAAAAAAAAAAAAAGCAATAACCATAAACTTTATCACTCTTATTTTAATTCTCCTTCGGGAAAGGCAAAGCTAATTCTTGGAGCTCTGTGCAGAAGACATGAGGTTGAGCCTATCAATGCTGGTGTGGGTCACTGCTGTGACAACTCATATGCCTTCAGGAAGCCATGTTTTGATGATCTGCAAGTAGACAGAACTTACGTTTCTCCATTTTTACCTTGTGACCAAGTCATCATCCTTAAAGGGGACTTGTGCAAAGCTCAGAAGGAACTCCAAATTGAAAAGCAAAAGTAAGGATGCTTGCTTACTTTTTTTTCCTTTTTTGCTAGCAACAAGAGAGCTGATACAAAAAAATTTAAACTGAGTACAGATTTAACTATTGCAAAATGAACAGAGCAGCAAAATGTTGTATTAGAAGTCAAGTGAAATTAAGAATATTCAGCAATTTAACAATTATGCCTACCATGCCTGTTACCCTTACTTGATTAGTTAATGAGATAGAAGCAAACTGATCAGAAATATCAACAGAGATGTAATTAATGTGTTTTTCCTAAAATGTGAACTTTGTCACATTCGTCTTATAAGGTGTTGCATGCAAAGAGGGTTCTGTTGTCAGGTTCAGGTAAGTTTGGAAATAATTTATTTCCTTTCTCCTTTTGGAAAGTAATCTTCTCTATCAAAAATGGAAGCCAGAGAAGTCCTGTAATAAAGTAAACTCCTTGGCTTGTTCTTATTAAGAATCTTTTGGGTTGGGGATGTGACTCAGTGGTAGAACACTTGCCTAGCACATGTGAGACTCTGGGTTCAATTCCTTGCACTGCCTCCTGCCAAAACGAGAAAAGAAAAAAAAAAGAAAGAAAAGAAAAGAAAAAGAAAAAGAATCATTTGGGCCATAGGACCTTCAATTTTGAGGACCTATATTATGGAAAAGTACTTGAACTGTTCCATTGGAATGATGGATATTGCCTCAATAGTATGTCTTTATTTATTACCACTTTCAGTGCTATTGTTAGGATTGCCTGAATCTGTTTTGAAGAACAGTTTTGGGGCGATTTATTGAGGTTGCCAGCTGGGAGACAATGTAACGCCTATGAATACAACTCCCTGAATCCTTGATTTCCCTCTTTTTCCTTGTTTAATGGAGTGCCTTGTATCAGATAATGCTCTGTAGTGACTTATTATAAGAATACAAAATATTACTAGGCATTCTCAGTACAGGAAACAAACATTTAAATGCCAAAAATCTTTTCTATAAAGATATAAAGTCAGTTAAATTATTATGAAAATGGGAGGAATTTTAGATATTACTTTCCCAGCCCCAAGTTTAGGAAATCCTTCTAAAACACTGTTTAGTTCATCTATAAATATATCCAGTGATGGGAAAGCAGCCTATTTCATCTTTAGATATGTTAAGTTATTGGAAACTTCATCTTTTTTTGTTGCTGTTGTTAAATAGAAATGTTTCCTTGTCACTTCCTACAAAATTTGTGCCTTTGAAGCTACACTACATGTAGCCAGTGTAAGGACACTATACCCCCATGCAGTATTGTAAGGACAGATCTTTATTGTTTGACAATCAACTAGGGATCAGTCAGGATTTATACTCAGGTGGATTTCTAAGGGGAACCTGAGAGGAATGATATACTATGGGAAATACATATCCATGTGTAGGTGTAAGTATCATGTGAAAACATTTACACATTAGAAAAGTTTACAAGTAAGTGATTTTGCAAAGTGCTATTGCTGTTACCAATATTAAAAAGCCTACTGATTGGAAATGCTACCAGCAGAATGCACTCTCTCTATGTTTGAGCAGGATTTCCCAGTTGGTGCTCTATATTTAAGAAGGCTTCTGGATTAAGTCAGCAAAAGTACTGAATCCCAAACTCTTACTTACTCCCACTTTTATAGCATCTATTAAAATAGTTGTTTCACTGGGCTGTTCTTATTTCCCCTCCACTACTACACTCCATTATCAAGTTTGCCCCCCATCCCCTACTCACAGATGTATCATTTAGTTTTGCAGCATAACAAATCATATGAAAATGTAATGACTTAAAAATGCTCACAAATCTATAGGTTGATTGGACAAGTTTGCTGACCTGGGCTAGCCTGGGCCATTTTCATCAAGGTTTGCTCCTGTGTTCGCAGTTAGCCAGGGGCTGGCTGACTCTGTATGGCCTCAACTAAGATGGTTGTCTCTGCTGCATGGGGTCCCCTGCCATCTGACAGGCCAATGCAGCTTCTTTATAAGGTAGATGGGAGAAATGGCAAGTGTGGAGACCCCATGAGGCCCAGATTTGGAATTGAGCAATGTCAGTTCTGCTGGGAGGTAGGTCACAAAGCCAGTTCAGATGAGGGAGTGTGGAAATAGATTTTATTTCTTGATAAGAAGAATTGAAAAGTCACATTGTAAAGGATATGGACGCAAAGCTAGACAATTGGGTACCATTTTGCAATCAGTCTGTCACATGTGCATAATTGATGTAGTTGCTAAAATTACAAAAAATAATAAATGGTAAGATAATAATAAAAAACATGACAATTAACTGGGTCTGAAGTCATAGAAAATGAGGGGGCATGACCAGGCTTTCTCTATGTGAAAGAAATAGGGATAGGGGGTGAACAAAAAGTTCAATGACATATACTTCCTAGAAGCTGTGGCTTTCAAAAGAGGATAAAGGAGAGATCTGTTGGAAGCAGTAAAAGGGATCCAAGTGCTAAAGTCAGTAGTATTCATGGAAAAATAGTCTCCTTTTTTTTTCCCTTTTTATTTTACTTATTATTGCTATTGTTATTTTTATAAACAATAGATTTGCTGCAACATGCTCTGGCTCATTTTCTTGAATTTAAAGAATTAACGCATTTCAAAAATATAAAAAATACATCATAATGAGTCTTAGAACTATAGTAAGATAATGATTGCACAAAACTCTAAGATATGAGCCCACCATCTGCCTGACGTCCAGTGGTAACCATGAGAGAAACCCTATGGCATCTGGGAGAGATGCATGAGGTTTAGAATACAAGGAGTTTATGCAGATTAATCACCAAGTGAGGGAATCAGAGCAGGTTTGACTGTAGCCACTTTTCTCCATCTAGAAGTGCTTACATAACCACGGGACAAAGTCACTACATGGAGAGAAAGAATAAGTTGTGTCCATGATTGAAGAGTCTGGAAAGCTCCACCCTGAAAAATATCCTCCTTTTAAGAAAATTTGGAGTAAGCTCTACCATCAGGGAGCCAATGTCTTGTATAGAGGGAGAAAGAGAAGTTCAGAAAAAAGGTGGATATGGGGGAGTTTTCTAAGAGAAAGCCCCAAGTCCTAAGAAGACAGAGGAAGACTTAGGGAGAGCAGGAAGGCAGGAGATGGGTCAGATTAGGGATGTGGAAAGCATCAGTGTGAAGGTGGATCATCTGGGAGATGAGATTTCTGAGCATTACTAGGGCATGCCATGATGGGTATAGCCTTGCCAGTTATCCCTGCAATTCATACAACCTCAGGGGGTGCATGTTACTCTTGCTACTGAGAGTAGAGGTGATTAAGATCTCACAGGCAGTGGGAAGGCACTTCCCCTGTTTCTATCTCACATAGATAGATGGAATGGAACACTAACTATCAGTTCCTAGAGACATTTTATTTATTTATTTATTTTGCTGCTGCTGACATAGAAGCATCTTTCTTAGTCATGTATGTCTCTAACCCCACCTCATTCTGAGCCCAGAGTCAAGAAATTTCCATGGGCCATATATTCTCCTTGGAGTGACTCTGTAGGTGATAGAGCCCAGGTTAGAGGCCCCTGTTGGGATCTACCAGAAGTGACTGTGAGAGGAAACACCAAAGGTTCCCATTTCCCTGAACCAGTAGGATGCACCCAAAGCACCCCCCCTCCAATGTGGGGTAGTTCTGTTACAGTGCCACCCACCCTTTCTGCCCTCCTTCAGGAGAAAGCAGGCTCTGGTCCTTATTGCTCTTTTTCTCCCAAGATCATCAGAAGTAGCAGCTTATTTCTGATTTATTTACTTTAAGACTCATTCTGTCAAAGCAGTCTAAATATTATTAGTACAAAAATATCACCTTGCTGAGTGAGACATGTGTTCATTACCTTGGGAGTGAACACATTCTCCTGGTCAGCAAGTACAAGGTTGTTACTTTTTCTGTTTTTTTGCAGTACGTGCTATTCATAGACCGGCTGTCCCTGAAGTCCTTTCATTTCCCAAGGTGAACTGGTCACAAACTAAATCTTAGAGCTTTTCACTAAGTACCCAAAGACCTTTGTAAAATGTAGTTCATCATTCTTTATCCCAGGATTGAGGAGAGAGTCCATTTCATTTCCAGAGAGGAGGTTTTGTTTGCTTCCTCTAGTGACCATTCCTTGAACACAAATAGGCACATGTCATGATGTCATCTCATTAAATCCTTACCATAAATTTATGACGTAGATAATATTTTATCTGTTTTAATTATAAAGAAACTGGGACTGAGAAGGCAAAAATTCCTGCTATGACATTATGCAGGAGGTCCACAGGTAATTGAGCTGGGATGGGAACTCAAGCTATCTGGCTCAAAACATTTAGGCCTAACTCCCAGCATCAAGCTGTTAGTGTGCCCCAAATCCAGGGCTTATAATACCAAGCACTAGAATTTTTAAAACCTGGAGTTATTCACATAAAGGCTAGACAATAGTGCAAAATATTAGGAAGCATTTTTGTTCCAGTAAATGCACTGAATTCTCTTTATGGAGAAAACAGGAGCATAGAGACAGTTAATGAAGGGGTTTATGGAATTTTCTGGGAGGATTCATCCTGGGAGTCAAATGTCAGGCTGAAAAAAATTCTCTAAGTTTCCCTGATAGTGGCAAGGGCTTTCTCACTGCTCTCAGCCTGTATAACTCTGGCTTACCATCACAGCACAGATCCACAAAATAGTAAAAACAAGTGAAGGGACTCCTAGAGCAGAAAGAAAAAATTCAGCAAGATGGTAAAGAGAAAGCAGAAGTTGAGATCATGGAAAAGTTTGAAGAGTATGATAGAGAAAACAAAAAGGAAGTATAAATTCAAAGTAAAATAATTTAAAATGCAATTAAGAAAAAATATTGAGCTGAAATGTTGAGTGTAGATGGTAACTAAAAGTAGACTAAGGTTTAAATGAAATGATGGATAGTTTAATGAAAATTAAATACCATAGAAATGAAAAGCTGAAAACAAGTTGCTAATATTATGGGTCAATAATATATGTCAAGATTTTAAAAAGTAAATAATAAAGAGCTAAAGTGTTGGAAAGATTAGGGCAAATAATTTTACATAAAGGCACTCAGGCGGTATGTAAAGAAACAGGGCGGGAGGGCATAGGAGAGGTAAAACAACTGCACGTGAGTCACACCATGTGCAACACAGTTGTTGGGGTGAGGGTCCAGCTCCTGAGAAGCACAGAGTTGCCGGGTCCTGAATCCTATTCCCAGACACTGCCTGGACCACTTTTTTTTTTTTTTAATTTTTATTGTTGGTTGTTCAAAACATTACATAGTTCTTGACATATCATATTTCACACTTTGATTCAAGTGGGTTATGAACTCCCATTTTTACCCTGTATACAGATTGCAGAATCACATCGGTTACACATCCACTGATTTACATATTGCCATACTAGTGTCTGTTTGTATTCTGCTGCCTTTCCTATCCTCCACTATCCCCCCTTCTAAAGCGGTGGCAGGCCAAGGAGGAACTCAGCCGCTGTGCTCGTCTTCCCTCTGCTGGCCGCTCTGTGGAAGTGCATCCAGAAACTAGCTGACCCGCAGGGAAAGCAAGCAGAGCAGCTAGCTAGGTGTGACTCAGGGGCAGGCTGAGAGACAAGACTGGAGGGGTCGAGGGTGGGGGGCAAATCACAAGGGCATTTGGGATCCTTCAGCTTGTGAGAAAAGAGAAGGCGACTGTATGACACAGATACTTGCTACCTTTCCTGTTAGGGTTCCCTGTTCTGGTTGAATCAACAACTCAAGTCCTGAGGGAACTGTAAAAAAAACTCACCCAGAACTTGCTGAAAAAATAAATGAATACATAGGAGAGAAGCTGTGACAATGTACCATCTTACTGTGAGGGTAAGGGAGGAAAGAGACCATGGTTGGAACAAGTGATAATTTAACATGAATGCAAGTTGTGTTATGTTATTATTGTCATTTTTATTCATTGCTATTATTTTCTTTGCACTATTTATTGAATACATTCAGTGTGCCGGGTACCATGCTCAAACCTTTAATATATTATTTTTGATTCTCACAAAAACCTTGCAGTATCCATGCTCAGATTTTCTTTTTATAGTATAGGGTCAGAAAGGTTAAGTGTCTTATCCACCATCTCACCAAACAATGAGTGGAAGACCAAACCAGAACTTGTGACCTTTCATGATCTTAGAAGAAAAGAGAAATCCAGGTTTTACAGGAACCAGCAGAAAATGATGTCCCTATCTTATATCAACTTTGGGTCCTTATAGTACTCAATCCCCTTTACCAGACCACAGAAATCTAAATCAGGTGTTTAGAAATACGATCATTCCACTGTGTAAGCCAGCAAGGTCTACAATTTTATTTTAGGTACCTAGGATCCCTGGTTTCTGTAATCTGGGACTTAAGCTACACTATTTTTTTTAATGGGTTGGACAGTGCACTTTAATACCTCAAGCATTACTGTTTCTGTAAGAAAACATATTACACACAAAAATCCACCAAATTCCAGTGGAAAGTAGTTTGTATTGTCATGTTAAATAATCAACTAAACACTGGTAATTGTCATTCAAGGATAGAATAACTTACTTGACTATATATCCTAACTACGCAGACTTGAATTTTATAGAGACACAAACAAGCACTGTGGTTTTTTTCAAGGGAAGGGGGTCAAATTTAGTTCTGCTTTAGAACAAAAATTGACTATGTATAGAACAGTTGGATAGAAAAATATTCTCCTAGTTCTTTAAAAACTTTTGATTTCTTTTATCATTAAAGTAATATACAATCACTTAGAAAACCCAGAAAAAGTAGAGAGAAGACAATAATAATAATTTAATTCCAACACAGCAGATACATATTATAAATATATGTATAGCATGGGAACATAAGATGTCATATGTGCAAGCACACACTCCCAAAATTGCTTTCTATCCATCTTTCATTCTAGATGATTAATAATGCAGGTTTGTAGGCTCCTGCTACTATCTGTTTATGCTGAATTTCAGTCACAGAAATTATCCCCAGAATCTTCGGGGAGATGGAATTCTCCAGGCATGCTATCTACCGTGATGCCATGGGGAAAGTCATCCTCTCCAGTACTGCCGACTCCTGCTCAGCTGCAGTCTGGATCCCTGGACTAGCAAAGAGGCATATGTTTTGTTGTAAGGGTAAGAGTCGACCTCTCCCTGCCCGCTTTCCCTTTCAGAGGAAACTTGCCAGTGCTGCTTGTGTGTTAATGATTTGCAGGACTTGAATGAAAGTGCTTTCTTGGTATTTTTTTGAAGTCTGACTCAGAAATGAGTGTCTGCAGACCTGGCTGAGGAACCACAACTTTACAGACTTCACTCACCAAGGCTGTCTTACTGGGTGGAAGTCGGAGCCTGGCTTCTTATCTCAGGAAGAGTTCTCCAATGAGCATTGGTAGTTCCCCCATGCTGGTGGCTTCTGGGTGAGGCTCACCCCACCAGTCTGTTATGGAGTCTGAAACCACTGCTACAAAAGCAAAGTGGAGATGACATAGGACCTTTTTTTGTAGGAGACAACTGAAAGTACAACATGAACTAACATATATAAAGTGATCAGCACATTACCTGAAGCACAGTAAATGTAGTACATACTAATATACCAAAAGATGTTGGCTATGGCCACTATTTTAAATATAGCTTGTCAAAATGTTATCATGTATGCATTTTGTCACTATTCTTTAAAGTAGCATTTTAATAAATCTATAATATTCCACAGTATGAATTTAACCATTTCCTATTGTTGAATATGAAGATTGTCTTCACCTTCTATATTGAATTGTTATAAAGAAAAACTTGAGCATAAATCTGTTCCCCATATCTGATTTCTCTAGATTTCTAGGACTTGGAATTAGAGGCAAACCTGGACTTAGTTAATGGCCTCACTTCTTTTTGCACTGTCTTGCTGAGTGCACCACTTATGTGCTTCTCAGACCGGCCTCACCTTGGGGTAACTTCTGGAAGAACAGGGGCTGTGCTTCCTGTTGTGCTGCTGTTTAGTTCTGTTTATACTCAGGTGTGGGTAGGGTGTGGGGGTGGTGGGAATGGGAGAGGGTGACGCTGCAATAAGAATATCAAAGTGGCCTGTCCCTGGTCTGCTACTTTAAGCTGGAAGTCTGCTTTTATCGTTTCCGTGGAGGTCTGCGAGCTGTGTTTGTGGGAGCTGTGGGCACTGCTTCTGTAGACTAAATCCTGAACTGAAGTGTGGCTGCTTGGCTTCATCTGTTTCCACTTTGCTTCCAGTGCCTGTTTGTCCTGTGGTGACCCTGCTTTCTGCTGCCCAGGGCCTGCTCTGGTACCACATATACTTTGTTGTTGATGGCTGCGGGGTCAGCCAAGGGTGGGTGGTGTCTCACTCCTGGAGTAAGTGCCTCAGTGATTGGCTTTGCTGCATAAGGGGAGACAGCTGAGAGAAGAAAAGGGTGTGCTGGGACCCTTGTCACTGGGGTGGAGTGAAACTGACCACCCCTTCCCCTGCTGCTAGACACTCTTCTCCATCATCTCCAGTCAATGACAGCTGTCACAAACTGTATTTGTCACCTGTATCTGCCATCCCAGGCAAACCAAAGTCTTCTGCCTTGTAATAGAAGTACCCATGTAATATCCTAAATCCTAAAATATTTACTACCTGAAAGAGTTTGGTGATCTCAGATTTAGACTGAAATAGAAAATTCATACCCCATTTGAATCAAATGTATGATATATGATACGTCAAGATCATTGTAATGTTTTGAGCAACCAATAAAAAAAAGAAATAGCTACTGAGAACTTCGAGATATTTTTCTTTCATTTATAGCACAGATAAAGCCACTTAGTATTGTCAATGTGAATTTGAAAATGAAGACTTAAGTAAAGGTGTTGAGTAAGCTGTATAATATCGATCAATGTACATTCTTCCAATTGTTCGTGCCTCATTTTCCTTTTTTTAATGTTTTCTTGCTCTGAAACAGTGAAAGAGGGGGTAGGGGAGGGGGAAAGGTGGGAGGGAGGGAAAGAGATTTTCTGTAAGCATAAGCAACACTAGTATCAGAAGATTTGAATACCTATTAAATAGGGAGACAGAAACCGGATTACAAGGTTGAATGTTCAAGATATTAAAACACTGTTGTTTATAGTTTGGGGGAAAATTCTGTGGGGAAAATCTGAGATGATGAATCATTGAAGTTTCTATTTAACTTGTTGGTTTTATCATTAATAACATATAAGGCATCCTCAATTTCTATGTGTATTGTACTTGTAATTTGCTTGGAAATTTATTTATTTATTTGTTTGTTTATTTTTGCAGAACTGGAGATTGAGTCCAGGGCCTCACATGTGCTAGGCAAATGTCCTACTACTGAGCTGCATCCCCAGCTCTTGGAATTTAATTGTTTGGAATGCACAAAAAAATATAGGAAAAACTTTAATTCACTATATACTATCCGTATGCAATCAAACAGCAGAAAACAAAGATGTTTACCTACTAATAATTACAATAAAGAATTAAATTTAACATTATGGTTGTACTGAGGAGGCACGCTTGTAGAAAGTTTGCTCCGTAAACATAAAGATAGCAATGACCATTGTGAAGGCAGTGAGGCTGGCAGGGCCATTTTGGAGGTCTTCAGCCTGGAGAGTGGGAGCAAGGATAAGGCCTGGGTGGTGTGTAGCTCTGAGTAAGTAGGGCAGGTTTGTGATCTGGCCTGTGGACCTCAGAGAGTGCTTGTATTTTTGCACCTCCTTTCTGATTAGGCTCCTCATCAGCCTCGTGCGGCAGAAACCATCTGCAACAGAGGCGCAGTTCCAGTCGGTACTTGTGGACTTCACGCACCTGGTGGAGATGTGCTGCCATGCAGAGGAAAGTGACATGTGTTTTCAGAAAGAGGTAACTGTGTTTCCTTGTTTATTCTTAAACAGGAATGTTACTGTGAGGAAAAAACCTTTCCCTACTGCAATCATGAAAAGGTTAGAACATCAGGCAAGGGGGATTTGAGTCATTAACTATATTTCATCTTGGAATAGTTGAATATTTATGTGTATTTGAAGAAATTTGGCACAAATAGAGATGCATACAGCAATCATGACACCAGATAGACTGGGAATGTTTAGCACTGGGTATGAGAAGAAGGAGGAATTGGTGTAACTATACAGAAATTATGTCCTTGAAAAATATAGAAGAATTTAAAAAAAATTTTTTTTACACAAAATTAACAGTTTAAAAACCTGTCTGGGAAACTTGGAGTTTTGTTTTAGAAACGTAGGGGCGCAATCAGGTCACTAACTATGTTTGGGAGAGAAACTAGGGAACCAGGTAAACAGATTTTATTTTCTCAGTGCTCAGAAGTTCATGAGAACAGGAGTTAAAGAACAAACAGGACAGAGCACTGAGAGGATCAAGAGACCTGTGTATACACACACCCCAAGCTAACTACCAGGACAATATTTTCTGTAATTAATCTAATTGCATGTAATTAACAAGTAAATTATTTTTCACAAGTTGGTGAATTATGCAACTTACATTGCAAAGAAAATCTTGGTAGGATGTGCCACAGCAAATTCATGCAAACTCACCAAAGGGGAATTAATGCAGGAGTACCTGGGTTGGACTGGCAGAGACATGAACTCAGGAACAGAAATTAAAGTACAGCAGGTGATAGAATCTGAGTACAGGAAGGTGAGTATGTAGTTAACAAAAAGAGAGAAAGTATCTTGATGCTTTGGCAAGCCAGCTGGGACTGATTAGGAGTAAGGGTAAGTTTAGCAATGGCCCTGGATAATACTTTCAAAGGTAATAATTTTCACTACTGCCTTAATTACCTGCAGTGGCTTCTTTCTACTATTCAGCTAAACTTTGCATGTGTTTATATTGATATTCACGTAGCTACAGATGCTCCTCAACTTATGATGGGGCTACATCCTGACAGACCCTAAGTTGAAAATTTCACAAGTTGAAAATGTGTTTAATACACTCATCTTCAAACATCATATTGCAGCAACCCAGTACACTGTAGAGTGTGGTTGTTTACCCTTGTGATTCTGGGACTGACTGCCACTGTTCAGCATGTCTATATATAGTACAGCATATGACCAGCCTGGGCAAAGATCAGAATTAAAGTTCAAAGTGCTTTCTACTGAACCTGTATGGCTTTCATACCATCATAAAGTCAAAATATCCTAAACCATCATAAGTAAGGGACCACGTATATAGACTAGTCAAGGGCAGGCAAATGACAGTCCTCAGGATAAATCACTCCTGCTTCCTGTTTATGTATCAGTAAGAGTTTATTGGCAGATAGACTGCTGTGGTTTGGATAAAATGTTCTTGTGCTGGAAGCTTAGCTCCTAGTGTGGTCATGTTGAAGTGGTGGACCTACTGTCAGGGCTTGGTCATTGAGGGTACTGCCCTCAGAAGGAATTAATGTAGTTCTCATGGGACTGTGGTTATTTCCCACAACAGCAGGTAATCATAGAAGAATAAGCCTGGCTCTTGAATCTCTCTGGCTTCCTGTCTTGCCATGTGGTCTCTCCATATATACTCCCACCATAATGTTATCTGTCAGGATGCTCCCACCAAAGGCCAGATAGTGCTATATGATCTTAATCCTTCAGCCTTCAAAACTGTGAGCCAAATAAACTTCTTCTCTTTCTACATTACCCATCCTCAATGGTTTTGTTACAGCAAGAGAATGCAGACGAAGGACAGATCCACCCATTAATTTATCGCGTGTCTATGGCTACTTTCTTGTTATAGTGGCAGAATAGTTAGGACAGAGAATATATGAACTACAAAGACCAAAATATTTACAATCTAGCTTTTCACAGAAAATATTTGCTGACCTCTGGAATAGTAAAAAATGAATATATTCACAAATACTAGAGTCTATTTGTTTATTTTAAATACATTTTAACTTTCACAAAGCATTCAGAAAATATGTCCCCACTTCATATCCCACTCATAAAAATACTTTCACTGAAGGGGCTCTGCCTGTTGATTTCTGAGGGACTGTTTTTGAAGTGATCTTCCTTTTGAGGTAGAATTCTACTTGTTCAAATTATTTCATCAATAGTGTTACAGGAAGATTCCTGTTTCCTTTCACTTAAAATTGTTTTCATAAAAGAAATTTTCAATTGAATGATTAAAAAGGACAAATATTGTTCATTTTCTTTCCCTTCCTTCATTACTTTAGGATCTCTCCCCAAATTCAGGGTGAAAACAGAAGTTATAGGAAGAGTATGTCAGGCTAACTAAAATTAAAAATCCAAACAAAAATGCTTATTTTACATAATTATGCCAATCTCTGAAGTTTGGTCAGGTTTACCTTTGTGCAATTATTCAAAGGCAAGATTCTCAAATTTTTGTGTGTAGTAGAATCACCTGGAAGGCTTGTTAAAATGAAATAAATGTGTTGCACTTGGAGTTTCTGATTCAGTAGGTCTTGGGTGTGGACTGATCATTTGCATTTCTGACAAGCTCTTGGTGCTGCTGCTGCTGATGTGGGCAGCACATTTTAGGAAGCGTTTGTCTAAGGTGCTCCTAAATAATCATAACCTGCTTCTCCTCCAGTTCAGTATTTCCTTATGACTAACTCTTGGTGAGAAGTTGGAACCAAGGACTGTAACATAAAAAAACAATTCAAAAATAACATAATTGTGAAAGAATTGGGGGACATAAAATATGAGGATAAGAAGACAATATATTCAAAATAACTGAATATAAAAATGCCTAGTATACAAGGTAGGAAGAGAATATGAACATATTTTGGAATCTAATGTTTTGCCTCTGGCTTCTACATTTGTGGAAGGAGTCTGGGATTGACTGTAGTGCAAAGGAATAATACCCAGGAACTTCCCAGGAGTCTCCACGAAACCCAATCCCAGGAGTGAGGAGGCATAGGTGCTCCTAGGTCTGTGAAAGACTAACTGCTCCAAGGACCTACAAGGCATATACTTTGTTTTCTTTTCTGAGATAATAGCAGTCGATTATGTGAGCCTGTTCTGCCTGTTGAAAGAAAAGTGAGCAAGCTTAAAACCTGCCTGTCCAGCCATATCTGTTGGGAGGGAAAGCAATTTATAGATAAGATGGAAGCCATATTTTAAGAAGTAAGCCCACAATAAAGGAGAGTTCTAAGGAGAAAAAGGAGAGACAAAGTCAATATTACATTGTTGGCAAAAGTAAGAATGAAACATAAAAGGGGAAAAAATCAGGAGATTCAGATTATTTTATCTACACAGAGTGAAATTGTTTTGGGTGGATATAACCTGTTCAACCTATCTACCAGCTTACCAGTGTGGATTTGGGCTGTCCAGAGAAGAGGCATTATACATTTCATGAAGTAATGTGAATTGTAGTCATTCACAGGCTCAAAGAGAAAATTGTATTCACAGAAATTCTTTAGGCTACTCACAGAAAATCCTCCCTGTGAGGAATGATAATTAAAGCCTGAGACATTAATCTACAAACCAGTAGACTATGAGGATATTCTATTATGATCCCATATTCTGTTATGAGAATTCTGCTATGAAAATAACCAAGTTAATATGAATTAGCAGATGTTTGGACAGGTTGAAATGATGGTTTGAAAATAACATATGAAATTTAACAAAGAAGAAAAGGTAAAGTTTCGCTGTTGGATGAGGCTTACTTAGCACAAATTCATGTGAAGAGACCTGTTGGCTTTAATAATCTATATGTAACCATGAGACTCACAGCTTGATTGCTCTACTGTCAAAGGTACTGCAATATTGGCATGCATTCCTGAAGGAAAACTATGATTGGATCACACAAATTGATAACCTCAGTTTATATTGATCTTATCATTTGGGGTTGCTGTAATTCATTGTCTCTTGATATTCTACATCATCTTGAAAATGATAGAAGTAATACATAAATTTAGCAAAAGTTCAAGTAGAGGAGCAGAGTAGCTTCCTCACTTCCAAGAGGCAACCAATCTTAAACTTTCACTACTAGTAACCTGTGATTTTTATCATCCTTTTAATAGTTTTTTAAAATGTTACCATCACTTAAAAATACAGTGCACTTACACTCACTTCAATCATCCTGTCTGTATCCAAAGACTCTGTGTGTATGTGTATGTGTGTGTGTGTGTGTGTGTTTATTGTTGGTTTTAATTGGTTATATTCTATTTCTTGATCCTTCAACTTTACTCAGCATCTAATAATCCTCTGAGAACTTGATTGACATGTCTAAACTTCCTTTAATTTCTGTGCAACCTTTCCTATCTTTTATTTTTATATTTTAAATATTTATTTTTTAGTTGTAGGTGGACACAATATCTTTATTTCATTTTTATGTGGTGCTGTGGTTTGAACCTAGTGCCTCACGTGTGCTAAGCGAGCCCTCTACCACTGAGCCACAACCTCAGCCCACCTTTCCTATCTTTTAAAAAAGCTATTCTATTACTTCTGCTTTGTCTAGATTTATACAGCCTGCTTTGCTTCTATAACATTTATGTCTTTTGTTAATAGGTTGCTGCTGTAAGCTGGGAGCTATTAAACAGTCTATTCAATGGCATGTTTACTTGAAATATTATTTATAACAGTACCATGTACAGGTTGACAAATAGGTCAGTAACTTACCCTCTATCTCTCAAAAGAGATGATCTTACAGATGTCAAGATTAAGTGCCATCTTTTCTCTTTTTCTAATATATTCTCTATTGCAGAAAATCATGCCACATCTACTTAGTTTTGCATAATCAGCCTGCATCTATTTAGTTTTCCAAATATGCAAACTAAATATTTCCTAGTATATTCTTCCTTTTTGAGAACTTTATTTGACTTTCTTTTTCTATGTTGACAAAACAAAAAAGCCCCTACCTTCATCACACCACTAAAATATTTCAGGTTCTTACATACTTTCTATGACAGAATATTCTATCAACTTAGAGCTGTATTTTGAAAACTCCTCTGGGTTAATGTTTCAGTTTGAATTGAGTTACTTTTAGATCCAAGTAGTATCTATCCACATGAGTTTTCTTTTCATTGCAATCCTGGGTAAATTGGACTATTTCTATTATCCCATGTTGTGTTCTTTCTTGAATTCTTTTAAGTTTTGTTGGGCTGCATTTTCAAGTTATGTCTGTCTTTTGTTATTTTTTCTTTTTCAGAATGAATACCTTGGAGAAAAACTTTTTGGTTCTTTGCATTTTTAAAGATTATTTTGTCCACATATTTGCATAGAACTTTTGCTGGTGTGCCAGAGGGAATTCTTTAATTGTTAATTAAATTAAATTCTGGCTAATCTAACCCAGGTAAAAAATGAATTCATTTAAAGCACAATGGTGGCTTTAAGAATCTGTGGGAAGTTTGAAAAAAATGGACTTGGCACTAGAAAGGAACAAAAACAGCGCAGAAATCAATGACTCTCTGGTCTTTTGCTGCTGATACATCTTTTTATGGTTGCTATTCTGAGATCCTATTTATCCACTTTGATATATTGGTCAATATTATTCCCAATTGCTTTCTTTTTTCTCACTAGAAATTCATCAACATCTCTTACACTGATAGTGCTTTTTTATAGTTTTTAACACATTGACAGGGGTTTCTTCTCTTTTTGTATATTTTTACTGTTACTGCATTGTGGTTGCAGAAAAGATGAATAACACATTTTAAAAGGATATGGGAAATTGTTAAGTCCAGAGTATACAGAGTAGAAAAGGGATTAAAAACCATGTCATGGGGATATGGAGGAATAGACTGGTAATACTTATCCTAAATCTGAGGGTGGGTGACATGATAGCAGTCCCCCAACAGGCCCAGAATCATAGTAAATCAAACAGTGGGAAATTTGAACTCTGTGTAAAGAAGATTTTTCTTTTCT
Source organism: Marmota marmota marmota (assembly GCF_001458135.2). Classification (NCBI taxonomy): domain Eukaryota; kingdom Metazoa; phylum Chordata; class Mammalia; order Rodentia; family Sciuridae; genus Marmota; species Marmota marmota. The sequence continues at coordinate 3,413,019 of NW_026000140.1, forward strand.
ATCCTCCACATTCCCTCACATGAGTCCATGTTTTACATAACCTGTAACTAAGTCTTGGATGGGCCTTGTCTCTAGCTGTGGCGTTATCAACACTGGTTTTATTTCATTCCAGGCCACTCTCATTATTAAAATATTTTTCTTAGAGGCCTTTCTTTTACCTCATCTTAGTCAGTAACTTTTCTTTTTACAGAATTTTTTATCATAACAGAAATTTACCAGGGAACCATGGAATAAGTGTGGTCAGGAAGGACTGATGTAAGAAAAGATTGTTCAGAGAAATTGACAAGATTAAATATTGAAGGTCTTGGGTTACACTTATAAAGAACTTTCCCATGAAAATTGATTTAAAAAGTCATGGATTACTAAATAAGCATCTTGAACTCCAGAAATATTTATAAAAACAATCCTAAATAGATTCTAAAGTGTCTGAATGATTTAGTGTGGTACATTTTAAAGAGAGTAGGAGGACGGATTAAATTAACAGTCTTCTAAAGATTTTCCACAGAGTCCCTGGAGCTCATAGGATTGCTAGTCAGATGTGCGTGTATGTGTGTGTGTGTGTATGTGTGTGTCTGTGTATACCTTAACAGTGGGGTTCTGAGGCTCCATTTTCACTTTAGCTAAAGATCTCACTTCATCTGTCTAGGCTGCTACAAATGATTTTTATTTGAATAAAAACTGTACAGGTAAAAACAGAGGAGAACTGCTGGGCTGAATATAGAGGTCTATTCACGTCCACATGCAGTGGTGGAAATGTGTGGTTCAAATCTGGTGCTGGTGTCTCTGTACCTCACTGAGTGGTGAAGGGGGCCAGACTAGACTAGTTTTACAATTCAGTAAGAGGTTGATGCTAATGATCTGTTTATATCCTGCAGCAAAGAGTACAGCATTTTTGATTTTTGTGAGGAGAAAAAAAATTTATATATATTTGTCCCCAAAGTAGAACAGAGCTTGAAATGAATTGAATCTTTATGCTAAGGGACTAAGTCTGTGGGAAAGTACCTTGAAGAAAGGCTATAGTAGAGCCTATCTTGGGCATAGTAATTCCTGAAGGTTTTTCTACTTGGGGACCATAGTTGTTTAGATTTCTCATTTCTTCTTCCCCATCCACCCCCTCACATTTGTGCTTATTTGCTTTTTTCTCTAGGGGTCAAAACTGATTGAAAAGTGCCAGTCTTTCCTGGAAGACTAAATAATGCCAGAAATTGTCAACGTAGGATCTTGGCTAAGAAGACTGTTTTGTTTTGCAAGAATAATGAAACTCATGTTGATTATTGAAAATAACAATTAACAAATAAACCTTTAGCACCTCACAATGTTATCCAAGAACACTGGCCCAATGTATACTAAATATGTTCTTTCTACTGAGCAGAAAGCTACTTATCGAAACCCTCAGATGATCCACTCTCCTTTCCCTTCTCCTTGTAAGTTTTTGCCTCTAGAGAGCAGCAGGTAGAGGTAAAGGCTACCATATCTAGCTGAGAACTGGCTGCTGGTCTGTCACCATGAAAAAGACTCCAAGGGTGATTTGGAGTTCTGTCTATATCACTATTGAAAGTCAGCAAACTTAATTAAGCATGTTTTATCATAAAATTACCTTTCCCCACTAATGACACTGATATTGGTACCATGGGCTTCTAATATATTGATATTAATTTGATCTTTTTTTATTGGTTGTTCAAAACATTACAAAAAAGCTCTTGACATATCATATTTCATACATTAGATTCAAGTGGGTTATGAACTCCCTTTTTTAACCCAAATACAGATTGCAGAATCACATCGGTTACACATCCACATTTTTACATATTGCCATACTAGTGTCTGTTGTATTCTGCTACCTTTCCTATCCTCTACTATCCCCCCTCCCCTCCCCTCCCATCTTCTCCCTCTACCCCATCTACTGTAATTTATTTCTCTCCTTGTTTATTTTCCCATTCCCCTCACAACCTCTTATATGTAATTTTGTATAACAATGAGGGTCTCCCTCCATTTCCATGCAATTTCCCTTTTATCTCCCTTTCCCTCCCACCTCATGTCTCTGTTTAATGTTAATCTTTTCTTCCTGCTCTTCCTCCCTGCTCTGTTCTTAGTTGCTCTCATTATATCAAAGAAGACATTTGGTATTTGTTTTTTAGGGATTGGCTTGCTTCACTAAGCATAATCTGCTCTAGTGCCATCCATTTCCCTGCAAATTCCATGATTTTGTCATTTTTTAGTGCTGCATAATACTCCATGGTGTATAAATGCCACATTTTTTTTTATCCATTCATCTATTGAAGGGCATCTGGGTTGGTTCCACGGTCTAGCAATTGTGAATTGTGCTGCTATGAACATCGATGTGGCAGTATCCCTGTAGTACGCTCTTTTAAAGTTCTTCAGGGAATAGTCCAAGAAGGGCAATAGCTGGGTCAAATGGTGGTTCCATTCCTAGCTTTCCCAGGAATCTCCATACTGCTTTCCAAATTGGCCGCACCAGTTTGCAGTCCCACCAGCAATGTACAAGTGTACCCTTTTCCCCACATCCTCGCCAGCACTTGTTGTTGTTTGACTTCATAATGGCTGCCAATCTTACAGGAGTGAGATGGTATCTTAGGGTGGTTTTGATTTGAATTTCTCTGACTGCTAGAGATGGTGAACATTTTTTCATGTACTTGTTGATTGATTGTATGTCCTCCTCTGAGAAGT
>NW_026000140.1:3419169-3447073 GCF_001458135.2 Marmota marmota marmota
GCCCCCGGTAGCTGGTGCAAGAGACCTCAGTTGTCAGCACTGGTGGGAGCGGTAGCCGGGAGTTCTGCGCCGCGAGTCCCGTGCCACTCCTGATTCCCTCAGTCTGGCTATTGCGCTCATGGGAGAGCTGGGAGGGGCCCTTAAGGTTTCCCCGCTGTGTGGAGAGGGAGGGCTAGGGTATTACACACCTGTCGCCGCTGGTTTCAATGAAGTTATCTCCTCCGCCGCGTTATGGTGAAGTCAGTTCTCTGCCATGGCGGTATCCCATGCAAATGGTGACAGTTCGTTCCCTTTGCCGGGTGACCAATGCAACGGGTGGGTCCTGACTGTCTCTCCCAAGCCCCGTTTCAATCCTGTGGCCACTGCCTATGAAGGCTCAGTTGGCTTTTACCTCCGTAAGTTTCAGCGGGTCATTAGTGCTGAGTCACAGCACTTTGGCTGCAAGAAGCAGGCGAATGGGAGCTTGAATTCAGCCGATCCGGGCTCGGTGTGTGTTCTGAGAGTCTCAGACTGTTCGCCCCAGATCCAAGTCAGCTCAGCATTGCCTAGTGATCCTGAGCAAACAGCATTTAGACAGTTTATGACTCCCTATGCCCGCACAGCTGAAGAGGTCAGAGACTTGATCTCTCCGCGCCCGTCGCCATGTTGGATCCGTCAAGAATGATATTAATTTGATCTTTAGGTGATGATTAGTCTTTACCCTGGAAATCTTGCTATAAATAACCTAAAGAACTTATAATTTGAACTGATTTTTACTTTTGCCAGATTCTTTTTTATAATGAAATAATCAGTAATATTTACTTTCCTGATAGATGCATACTTTTGATTGGAGAAATACAGAAGAAAAATTTCATTGTCATTATTGTGCTCTTTATTTGATTTTAAATATTGTTTTTCTTCACCACTGTGATTTCAATATGGTAGTACACATTAGCAAATGAAATCCAATAAACAGTTGTGGGCTTTATAATGTGTTCAGTGCACTGTGCTAGATACTGTAGGGAATAATGTAAATATGAATATAGTAAGAACAAATTTCTAATGAATTAATATAAGATATAAGCACATAAGGAATTATAATAAAAAGCAAATCTCACATTTCTGTTTTTTCAAGAGCAATGAACTCTCATTGTGGTATACAGGAATTTGAGATCATATATTGTCATTGAAAGAAGTGACCCTAGCCCAGCTCTAGAAAGTGGGAACAGTTAGTTTCAACTGAGATGTGAGGAAGGTCTTCAGGGAGGGTGAGTGATTCATCTGGCTGTTTTTAAGACAGGAATGAAGTAATGGTGGACAGTAAGGCTTAGTAGAATAGAAAGCTGCAAGGGTGGGTAAGGATTTCTGCTAGTTTAACTGTACTATTTATCACATACTTCTCAAGTGCAAAGTGCCAGCTTTTCTGTGTATTATTCACATGATTCCCACAACCGTCCAATAGAGTAGGTACAGTAGGCTCTCATTTCTGGGTTCCTCACCCATGGGTTCAATGAACTGCAGATGGAAAATATTTGAAAAACAATGGTGTCTGTACTGGATACGCACAGACTTTTTTCCTTGTCATTATTCCCTAAACAATATAACTACTATTTACATAATATTTACATTCTCTTAGGTAGCATAAGTAGTCAATCGATAATTTACATGATATGGGAGGATGTGGGTAGGTTATGTGCAAACACTATGTCATTTTATATAAGAGACTTGAGCATCCTCAGATTTTGTAATCTGAGGAAAGTCTTGACACCAATCCCCCACAGTTACTCAGGGATGACTGTACTATGTTTCCCATTATATAAGTGAGGACACATAAAAGAATTCCAGACTGAAAGAGCCTAGTTGAAAGTGAGGACCTAGATTATGGGTGCTAAGAGTATGGATTCTAGAGTCAGAGGTACAAATCCTACCTATTTCTTCTACTAAAGATCTTAGCAATCTTCTTACCTCTTCATGGATTACTTTTCTCATCTATAACATGGACTTGAAAGAATAATGTCTTCATTGGGATTAAATGTCTTCATTTGCATTAAATGAGTCAATATATGTAAAGCACTTAAAATAGTGCCTAGTGAGTGGTAAGTGTATTAGGTAGAACTATATGAAATTGCTTTTTTCTAAGTCAAATATTGATAATTTTAGGTGGCTCAATCCAATAAGTGTTAACATATTATTAAGAAGGCAAATAGATGCCATTGAAGGGTTTTGCCCTCCCTGGTTGCATCCTATTCTCCTTTCCTTTCCTATGTACTTACCTCAGCCTAATAGTCACAACTGCTAGCTTTTTCTCTTCATCAATTGCCTTGCAAATGGAGTTCTTTCTACTTCAGTTCCTGAAAGCAATCTGAATAGCCCCAAAATCCATAAGAACACTGCTTAACTGTCTTCCACAGAGCCATGAGATAATAAAATATACTCCCATATTAGGGAAAATCACTTACCAGAGTTTCTATATTTCTTTAGTTATTGGATCAGACTGTGAAAAAAGCATACTTATAAAGGACATTTTATAAAAATATTTAATAATAAATATTTAATAATTTACTCACTTATTCATTCACTAATTCACTAATTACTTTATTCAACTTATTTTTATCGAGCACATCCTATATACAAGGCACAATATGAAGTACAACAAAGTATATAAAGATGAATGTGACAGGTTCTCTACTGCTAGTAAGGATAATAAATTATCTAGAGTTTAATTTGATCAATATATAAATGGTGAAGTATTTGAACTACATAAAACAAGAAAAATGTGTTTGTGACAAAACTTTATAGTATTATGCAAAATAACTCTTAAATAGACAGATTTTTGCCTCAGAAATTGTGTTAGTTGTTTATTTCCATATAATGAGCTATCCTAAAATTTAGCAGCATATCACAGCAAGCCTTTATTCTCTGTTTACAGGGATCAGAAATCCAATAGTGATTGCACTGAGTTTTCTGGCTCTGGGTCTTGCACGAGTTGCAGTCAAACTAGTAGATGGGGTAAAGTTATCTCAAGACTCGACAGAGGGTAGAAGATCCATTTTCAAGCTGGTCCATTTATGTAGCTATTGATGGGAGGCCTGGATTTCTTGCTAGCTTTTGACAGAGGTGTAAGGCCTCAGTGTAATGCCTCATAAGGTAAGCCTTTTCCTAAGACTACTTAGACCATGAGAGTTGTTCCCCTAGAGCAAGAGAGAGAGAGCAACAAGGAAGCCATAGTGACTTTTTATGATCTAATCTTCAAAGTCACACATGCTTCCTTTTGCTTTCCCTTATTAGAAGCCAGTCACTAATTATTTTTAAAGAGTAGATTTTAAATATACTAATCATAAAGAAATGATAAGTATGTGAAGTGTTGGATATATTAATTAACTTGATTTAATTATCCCACAATGTATACATTGACATCACATTTAACCCTATAAATATAGAATAGCTATTTTTCAATTAAAAGTAAAAAAAAAATCAGTAAGTCCAACTCATTCACAGGTGAGGAGGATTAGGCTGCATCTTTTGAGAGGAAAAGTACCAAAGATTTTATGGATGTATCACAAGTTCAAGACCAGTCTGGGCAACTAAGTGAGACCCTAACCCCAAATAAAAATGAAACAAATTGAATATTAAAAAACAAAATCAGAAAGGGCTAGGGATGTATCTCAGTGGTAGAGTGCCCATGGGTTCAATCCTCAGTACCATAAACACACACACACACACACACACTAAGAAAAAAATATTTAACACATTTATTATCGAAGCTTAATAAGTATAGCAAAACTAGAAATACATAATCACTCATAATTCTATAGTACAGACAAAATTACATTTAAATTCTTTTTTTGTGTGTACACACAAATATTAGTGTGTGCATGTAACACATATAAACACATATGTATCTTGTTGATAATAAATATTTTGCAATATGTATATATTCTTACTTAGCTATATAAAGAAAATTTAGCTCTATAATCCAAATTTGGAAAAAAAATTAATGACCACATAACATTTTCTGAGTAAATGTGTTGTTTCTTCTTAAATCTTTTTCCTATTTTTTGGACATTTATGTTTTTCACTTCCTTTTGTCACAATAAATGACAATATTATATTTGAAGAATGTCTTTGCGTCTCTATTTCTATATAAGATCTTTCATGTAGAATTATAGAATAAGCTTACTACTAACTTGTCTTAAAAAAATCACACCTATTTGTATTTCTATCATTTGTCGGAGTGCTCATCTCATTGTGATTTATTGAGTAGTTAATATTTCTTTATCTTTGCTAATAGAATTTGTCTTCTGTTGACATGCTAGTTACTATGTTATTGTTTTTCAACTCCAAGTTCAGTTCGTTGCCTGCTGTTATGAAAATGAGCATCAGCCCTTTAAGTTTCCTTTGCAGTTTACATGATGTCATGCTTTGCCAGCAGAGGGCGATGCAGGTGAAAGGAGGCTTTCTTAATTCCTAGGAGCTGGCAGGCCAGATTCCCGGATATAGGACTTTGCTTCTCCACCACTCTGCTCAGAGTGGTTTCTCCAGCCCAAGTTGCCTGTAGGGTGCAGCTTTCTTCAGCATTTGTTGCTTCATCTGCTTCTCCAGCTTTTGATTTGGGCAATGGTGGTCTACCCTGAAGCCCAGGTACAGGCCTCTTCCTTGGCTCAAATTGCTGCTGTCACATCTGAGCACAGTGTCTGCTCGCAGACTCAAGGGGTCAGCGATCTAGTGTGCTTCTTTCCTGGCATTTGTTCCATGCAGCTTCGAAGATGCCCCAGCCTAAATCTTATACAGTATTATTCTAGATTCCTGCAAAACAGCCCCTTCAGCTCCCAGTCTTCGTGTCCACCTTTAACAAAGCTCCTAGTTCCTCTGTGTATCTCCCTCATCTAGTCACACTCCAAAGGTTAGTTCCTGCTTGCCCAGCAAGTGTGCTGCTGCTCTGGCCTGGGCAGCCTCCCTAACTTCTATCCAGGGGGCTGCAACCACACCTTTCCCAGTAAATTCTGAAATCCCCATTCAATTTCTTCCTTTTTAGGGTTGTCTCCCTCAGCCTTAGGTACCCTTTCATGTTCTCTTACCATCTTTACACATACTCTCCCATCATGACTTCATAATTCTTTTTAAGTTACTGCATATTTCTGTCTGCTGATTGAGCATATACACAAAGAGGTGATCGCTGTTAAAGATACAACTTTTTTTCATATACTTAGTTGCCATTTGTACTCCCTCATCTGGGATTTTTATTTTCATATCATTTCATAACATATATCTTTTTATTTTCTATGCAAGGCTTGGTACTTATGCATTTTGTAGATTTTCAATATGTTAATTTTTATCATTTATAGAAGGCACTTCATACTGCCTTAATTTTTTTAAGTAGACTGAATTTTAACTATCACATTTATCTTATTTTAGTGAGACAAAACTATTTTCCTATTAACTCATTGATGATAAAAGTAGAAGCCTCTTTTTTACTCAGTAAAAGAGTAACAGAAAAAGTCATAGTACACTTTCACTTTCAACCAGTTCAGATTTTTGTGATAATGGTAAGTAATACCTCTGTCTTAAAAATGTTTCACATTTTAATGTTAATAACTAATCTTTCAACTGGGTTTATTACATACAACCTTATTCCTTAGGATATGCAATGACCAACAATATAACACAATGCTTATGAAAAATGCAAGTGGAAGTAGTTTGGGGAGTGGAAGAATGTTGGACCATTCTTCATTTTAATACAGATTCATAAATAAAATCATAGCTGGAACTTGTAGCATTTCTTCCTTCTGAGTGGGTTTTTTCAAGATGAGCTTAGCAGACTGTAAGTACCTCGAGTGTGACTTGTAGACCAGGGTGCTGCGACAGTACAGTTCCAGACCTCTGCCTGCCACAGCCACCACAGCTTTGCTTTATCCACTGTACTCATTCAGCCAAAAATAGATATTTGTGGCCAAGTCTGGTTTTATCTAATGCAATATATTAAGTCTTTGTGGTATATTTGCTTGGAAAAATAAAGAAAGGGAGTTCAATTTTAAGAATAGTTTTGAAAGTGCTTAGTAGAGCAGAGAAAGAAAAAAGGGCCAAGACTGAGAAAATGATAATTTGGATCTCTTAACAGACTCCATAACCTTTTCCTTCCCAAAAGATAGATAGCTGTAATATTACAGTCATCAACTCAAAGAGAGGCAGTCCTGGCTTTAATGAAAATGTCAGCTTGTTCAAGGAGATGTGGAACACTGTGACTGTCAGATCCCTGATGGTGTAGGAATATGATTCTTGTTCATTTTAAGAACTGGCTGTTTTTACTTCCAGTCATTTCTGTGTCAGTTGCTGATATTTCAGTTCTCTTGAGAATTCAAGCTAAAAGAAGTTTGACCTGCATAATATCTAAAAATGCCACTTAAACTTATGTTCATTACACATTTTATGATAATAGATATTTTTGGAATACACAGTATCCAAACTTATTTCAGTTCCTGAAACTAGATTTGAACTCAATTTTAGTCTAAACATGAACCCTGGTTAACCTTATCACTTCAAAGAAAAACAAGCTGCTTCAACATTTGGTTTTCTACCAGTTCAAAGTCACAGGTAATGGTTTGAATGCTAGTGCAGACTTTACGCATTTGTCAAATAGCAATCTCTCTGTAATTTTGTTGACATGTTTTAGTAATCGAGGCCTGTATTACTAAACTGTCGTCTCTGTTTTTACTTTCCGTTTACTTTGAAGACATTTCAGTATAATGGCCTTTTCTGTGTGGAATCTGGAAATGAGAAGTAGGAGAGAGTATTAAAAACGGACGCATACTGTGCATTCAGTCTTTTAAAAGGACCAAGTGCCCAGGTGCACACACTTGACTTACTTTGCTATTGTTTTTTGAATCTCTCTTTTCTCTTCTTCATTTAATCTTTGAAGAATGGACTCCAAGAGGGAAAAATGAAAGTTAATGTATTGCGCCACCTGATAAAGATAAAACACACAAAAAAAGAAAGCAGAACATTTATGTGAGAGGTGCTGAGTCAGGAGGGAAGATGCAGAGGCAGATTCAGGGTGGTCATTTCCATACATCACTGCTAATTTCTTCTGCATCTTTATCCATGAGAAAAATTCGAGCGTTGTTTTTGGAAGGTCCTTGTAGAAGCCTTTGCAGTAGTGGGATATCTGTCTTTTTTAGCCGTCTCTGCTCTGCAAATGAAAACAAGAATCAACTACATTCAGGGATCATCCTAGAGAAAAAGAAGAAAGATGATTTTCCCATTCACTTTCTTTGTCTCATTTCAGAAGAAATAGACCTAAAGAGAACATACAACAGGAAGCTCTCACTTGAAATGGTACAGTATCCCCCCTCCCCTGGTTTGGGGCAGCTGTTCCAAGACTCCAGTGGGTGAAACTGCAGAGAGTACCAAATCTTACACATGGCATGTCTTTTTCTTATACACACATACCTATGATAAAGTTTAATTTATAAATTAGGCACAATAAGAGATTGACACTAATAATAAAGTATAAAACTGTAACAAATATATTCTAATAATATCATCTGCATCACTACTCTGAGGCCATTATTAAGTAAAATAAGGGTTATTTGAACACAAGCCCTGTGGTACCTGTGGTACCTCAACAATTGATGAGTAAGAAAGAGACGATCAGGTCAGAGAGAAATGGGAGGCAGTGATGACTACCCTAATAGATACAGCAAGAAGAGAAAATGAAAAAGATAGATGTGCAGAGGTGGACAGAGATATAATTGCCTAACACTTCCTGGAGAACCCTCAGTGGACCCCCAGGGGTTCTGATCCCCATTCAGATAATCGAACGGCCACTAAGAAAACTCTTAAGTATTATAAATTCTTTGAGGATACTTCAACTTTAGATTATCTTTCTCTAAAATTGAAGGACATAAGTAATGTTTGAAAACCCTCTTCTCTTTCTCCTACCTTTCCTCTCTTTTTTTTTCCCCCACAGAATGAGGTCATTATAATACACTGGAGTCAGGTGCAAAGAATGATCAAGCTTTCTTACCTCCTGTTGAAAAAATAATGTAAAGAGCAAAATCCTGAGGACTATTCTCAATCTGTCAATGGAAAAAAAAAATGAACAGACATGATTCTTTGTTTTCATGATATTTTCTAAGCCAACCAACTCCAAATTATGCATTTATATCCTCACTTTCCTTTTTTACTCTCAAACATAAAACCTCTGCCCTCTTGGAAATAATGTGATTTCTCAGGGCATCATTACTAAATGGTGTTATACAAAGAAAAGACTCCTTCAGAACTGGACATACAATTTAGATTTACATGTTCATGGGTCTTTTCAGAAGAGTGCATTTATTTGTCCACAGTTAAATTATATTCAAGATACGTATAGCTCTGCTTAGTATAAAGAGTACCTTAAATTTTTGGAGAAGTTGCTTTATTACTTCTTCAGTTGTCATGGTACTGTTTATTCTGACCTTGGTTTCTGATCCAAAGGCCGGGGTGAAAATTGATGTCTAGGAAAAAAATGTCATATAAGTCCTTTAAATTATATAAAGCTAACAAAAATCATATTGTGAATCTGAAGTGGGAAGAATATATAATTCCTGAAAGTGATGACATTATTTCACAGGATATTCTAGAATTCTCAAATAACTAATTATTTAACATAGTCTTGGCAATGTATCAAACTCTTCTAGACCCTTTATAAATACTTACTAAATTAATTTTTAACACAATAATAAAATAAAATAAAACCAATTTTAAATTTTATGATACAAATGATATGTGCTTAAATTAAGGAGAAAAAGTAATACATAAGTGGGGACTCAGAAGTAGGTAACTAATGGTGTGTGCACACTTTATTACATTCATCTTGGAGGAAATATAACTCTGTGTGCCAGAACAATAAATGAGGAAATGCTTAGTTTGCTTCATTTTATTTAATCCCACCAACAACCTTGTAAAACAGGAAAGTATGGAAGAAACAAAGACCAAGAGATTGGGCAACCTATTAACTTTGCTTGACAAAAAATTTGAAATCATGTTATCAAGCTCCAGAGCTCAAGCACTTAACCACTATGTTAAGACGACAGTTTAGTGCTATTTTCATTCCCAGCACAAGTGATCTATTTGGAAGCCACTCATTTGTAGCAACATTTCTTCAACACAGATCAGCCCACAAGATGATGACAAATAGCATAATTCCTGAGGAGAGAAAGAAACCAGGATAATTGGTATGTAAATATCTGTGGAGAATGCTTAACGCTACTTTATAGGTAGGAGGATAGTTATTGAAACCAGAAAAAAATTGTTTAATTTGAACAAAGGATTGAGAAGAGAGGTTTCTCCCCACTGGGTTCCAAACACAGTACTGATAGCCTCCCAGCTGCAGAAAATAAGCAATAATGTAGAAAATTCTATAGTAAAAACCCTACAGAGAAATCAGTTGATATTTCTGATTGAAGGTCCAGAAGGTGCTTGATATAGTTAAGTGCTTTTAAAGTATGTGTTTAAAAAAGGCATAAATGATTACTAAAGAATATGACATAAAAATATTTGAGTATTAGAAAAGAATGATATATTTCCTACCTTCAGCAACATGAAATGTCTTATAAGTACTAATGGAAAGACATACATAAATATAGCATACATTAGTTGCAGGTAAGAACACAATTTTTTTCCAAACCATAACCACATATTCATTACAAAAGTATGTGTGCAGGTACAAAACTTGAAAGAGAAAGAGAATAAGTTGTGCTCCATTTGTGTACTATATGTCAAAATTCATTCTATTGTAAAATTGATTAATTAATTTAAAAAAGAGAATAAGTAAAATAAGAAGTTTGATTTATTAGAATAAATATGTTTTGGCTGACTTTTCCCTTTTATTTAAATGTTAATATTCAAGTGTCCTTTGAGCCAACTTCCATTGTATTCTTTGCATTATTCTGACATTATCTCTTGGTATTTTTATTTCCCTGTGCAAGCTCTATGGCTTCATGCTGGCAGAGGCATCCATTGACCCATTGGTATATTTCCAATACCAGGCTCAATTCCTGACACTTAGGTGGAGTTCAACCACCACACTGATTAATAACTTGGGTTCTGGAATCAGACAAATCTGGATTCAAATTTAGAGTTAATACTTAAAAGCAGTGTGCTCTAAGACAAATGACTTAACCTCTGTGAACCTCAATTAACTCATGTAAAGAAGAGAAAATAGTTGTACCTACTTCATAGGATAGCTCTAGAGGTTAATGAGATAATTCATCAAAAATCTATTTGAAACACTTAGTTTAGAGCTAGCACATAGGGAGTGCCCAGTGAAAGTTAGATATACTACTGCCATTGTTATTATTAGTATACTAAATTTTAAGTTGAATTGAGTGGCATTCAACTTTTGTTAGAGCAATAGACAACATTGTTTTAAATCACATTAATGGAACTGTGACTCACTCACTTCATGGTTATAGAAGTGTCCATTAATAGAGGCCCTATGGCTCTGTCTGTCTTTTCGGTCCATCATTGGAGGCTTCATTCTTTTTCTTACCAGGGCTGCTTCACTCATGGTTCTATAGAGCAATGGGGACTCTGGTTCTTCATATGCATATGGCTTCAGAGTACTGCTGTGATAAGATAAATAGTCTGGGAAGAATAAAGATCATGAGCCCATATCATTTAGCTGCCCATCTCCTTGTATCCAAGGTAGATTGGGATATGTTTTCTTTAATTTTGAGGATATTGCTATTTCCTAGCTGTTTAAAAGCATCACAATCCACTACTTGTCTACATATTTACTTTCTAAATATTGTTGGGGATTGATCAAATAGAAAATTCTCTCAGTGAATTGTGTCTCACATGAAATGATCACAACAATCACATGTTTGGGAGTGGAGCATTCTTTCAATGTTAATTTAGTGTGAATAGTAAATTTTATAGAATTTCAGAATATTAGAGATGGAAGAAACTTAATATTCTATTAATCTGATCTCATATTGGTAAGATAAAGCACAATGAGTTGAAGTGACTTTTCTGTGAACACAGTACCTTCAAGTTATGGAGTCAAGTCTGGATCTTGGTTTTACATTTACTCCTGAGAAGATGGACATTGGCCCTAAAAATTCTATAGACACTTGAGAAGCCATTTTTAATGTATGTAAGAATCTTGAAAGATTTTGTTCCCATCTTTTATAAAAACAAAAGTATCAATATGCTTTGGACAGATGTCAGCTAGTAACATATCAGATAATTCATTCTAGGAATACGATTTGGTCGTTCCCCTTAATTGACCACTATCCTATTGTTTCTTGTCATTGGGCCATGTGAATTCAACAATGACCCACACTCTAGTCAAAATTTGGTTATTCTGTTATTCCAATTCATATACCAGATTTTAGAATATAAAATTATAGTAAAGCTTCAGACTGACCTAGTTACTATTGGGTGTACTGTAACCGTTAAATGAAATTGGACTGAGCAGCAATGTATTCCTAGCCCAAAGATGCAGAAGATTCAAAACTGCCTTCAGTACTTTTTCCAATTTTCTCAACTGGTTTTTCTGTAAGAACTGGGCCATCTGGTACCATCTGTGTTCTATTTTACTTTGGAATCTTAAATAATTTTCTATTGTGACTACAGTACCATCAAATAGGTATGAGTTATTTAATCTTGCTCTGGAACGAGTGCATAAATACAAATAGATTTTTGTGGTAGCTTTGGTGCCTGATATTAAGATTCCTTTGGATTTAATGATGATTTTCAAAGAGATAGCAAAGAGATAGTTGGATGGGCCTATAGATAATAAGATCCTATAAGACAAAGATAAGGGAAACTTGGAAAAAATATCACGTTTTGTTACAGTATCTGAGAACTTATGGAGAGAGTGGAGGAAACAGAATTAAGAAGGGTTTAAAAACAAAACTAAAAAACAAACACTGGAAGTTGTTGATAAGCTTATGAATTCAATACCAGCTGCATGCCCCTTGATCGGTCTGAACCTGGGCTGGAAATATCAAAGCCCCAGTTTAGGTGTCTGAACCCTGCTGCCCTGGCCCCCAGCTTCAGTCATCAAATCCTTTTTGGATCTCTATATATGAGAAGTACATAAAAAACATCCATTTAAAATATAAAATATCATGACTGATATTTGGCAGAGTCTCACTAAATTACAACTGTAATAATCATTATTATTACTACCACTGTCACATAATCATCATTATTATTGCAACTACTAACATCACATGTTATAGGAACTGGAATTTTCCATTGGATCCTCAAGTCTGATAGAAGACCATTTGATATTTAAGTAGATTTATCTTTTAAAAATTAAAATAACTACCAAATATAAAAGTGACTATAGCATATTTGCCTCTTTCTAAGCAACAATACTACTTAAATATCTATTAACTAAAATGTTCAACGTCTAAAAACAATGTGATATTAGCTCTGAGGGACTTGGTCTAACATGAAGCTAATGAGAATAATAAATGGCTCTAATCCTCAGGGAAAATAGTGAACACTTAACAATACAAACTTTGCTCAAACCATTAGCTCTAGGTAATCTAATAAAGCTAAGGGACTTAATGTAATTTTTTAAAAGGTCAGCATATTTTTATATAGCAAAATAAGGTTCTTGAACATCATATTGTAGAAACTTAAATTACTATGCTTCTAGGATATTTTAAAGAAATACTTATCTGTATATATTTCTTATAATTCATATATATTTCATGTATATGTGTGTGTGTGTGTGTGTGTGTGTATGGCAAGAGTTTACTGAGTAGTGGTCTGTAGAAAGAAACATTTAGGAGTCAGGTTTTACACTGATTAAAAATAAAGTCTCCCCATTAACAAGTTTTGATACTGACCTTCCTGGGAATTGCTTGCTTCAGACAATGGAATCTGGGTCCTCTCCAGCTCACTGATATGATAAAGATCATCAAATTCCCCCCAGCGTGTCATTCTCCTAAAAAGTAATAAATCTTGTAAATGTCATCAATTTCATTTGTATTGAAACTCAAGATAATTTTCAGATTTATAATATTAATATAATACTTGTAGGTTTTTGTAGGTAGACATATTATTCAAAATTATAAAAATTTTATGATGCTATTAACATTATATTCATATCAAAGTCGTCAGTATGTGTTTTAAGTACTTCCTGAACTTTTTTTGGAGCCACATCTTGATATCTTTAATGTAATAATTCGGTTATACACTGAAACACAAGGTTATATAGAATCTATGAAGCATATATGCAAATGTAATTGACCGAAACCAATATGATTCATTTTTACAAGCATACCTCACTATATTCTTAGGGGAGTTTAGATACTAAAGCGTTCATTCCACCAATATGTATTGAGTATACCCATTGTATTAAAATGATTATTATGTAAAGTAACTCTGAAATAATAAGATATAGTGCCTAATAATAAGATATAGTACCCTGACCACATGAAAAACACAAAGGAGGAAAATGTATGAGAAACTCTGTCTATAGAAAATTATGATTTATTTTGGAATATAGAAATTTTCTATGTATTCTGGTGCCCTGAGTAAATGAAACCTGCTTATTTTTGCAGCAGGCTAACACTTATTTTATTTATCTGATCTTAAACAAGTTACTTATCATTTCTTGGCCTTAGTGTTATCTGTAAAATGGAGATGGTGATGGTATGAGATAGGATGGGGTGCCTTTACTGATTAAATGAATTAATTCATATAAAGTTCTTGAAATGGTGCCCTGAATAATACTTAATGTGAGTATGATACATACTTAGTATATATCTAAAACTTATCAGAATTGTCTTCATCTTCATCACCATCATCTGAATCCATTTCCATGGGTTAAGCACAACTGGGATCCACATATTCCTGGATCTCTTGGGGAAATGAACACCGTTATTTATGGAAACAGTCTTAGTCCCAATAAAGACATCTTCCATAATATCTGTGTATTGTGAACAAAAACATATTCACCCTAGGGAGTATGTGACATTAACACTACCAAAATGTCATTGATAGAGTATGTGGAGGGAAATCTATTAATACGAATGGTAGAGAATGTGAAAAAAAATCATTCTTGTTTTTCCTTGACTTCTGAATTATTCAGAACTCTTTTCCAGCTATTTTATTAATTCATCTCACAATAGGCATAAGAAATAGATAACACAATCCTGATATATTTGTTAATGAATTTTCCAGCAAGATCTCTTGTCCAGAATATAGTTAGTTGGTTAAAATAAATGATATAAAGGGCAAATACTACATGTATTAACTTAACTCAAAGGAGGACTACTCAGGTTCTAATGTGGAATCTAATTATTCTCACATTATATAAAAATTATCCACTTCCAATCTAATCTATAGCAGATTAATAATCAAAAAAGGGCAGGTTTAGTTATCAGAGAAAGAGGGTAATCAGTAGAAAAGATGGAATTCCACGGAAAAGCAGAAACTAAATGGGCAAGCAACTTGATGGTATTTCATATGGGGGATGTAAGAATTCCCAGGATGCCAGACCAGTGATGTGCAACACAAATTATTGGTGACTCTGGTAAACTTGTCAGCTGTCCTCTTCTTCAGTTTAAAGGTGCCACACAGACACAGGAGTTCAAACATGGCTCAATATATTTAGTGTTTGGTTTATTTTCCTCCTTACCATCTACAGCTGAAAAAAAAAAAAGACTTTTAAGCTGTGTATTGTGTAATTTGAGTGCCATTCTGTACAACTGTACACATGACTAAGCTTGAGGGCAGTTACCCAGTGTTTTCAAGAGAGAACTGGTTGGAAGTTTAATATCAAATAGTTTAACTTGCCCAAACACAGGACTGTTTGAATGCTCTAACCAAACTTCAGGATGTGTACCATTTGCAAATTTAAACTCTAAGGAGGTTTCCTAATGAGTTGCAAAATAAAATGGAAGTAGAAATTTGATAGACAAATAGAAGCACTTCCCTAACCATATGGTAAAAAAATAAAAACAGTACTGGTGCTATTCAAATATGCACCTGTCCTGTTTCTACTCTTTACCTCATTCTGCCATGACTTGTTTAAAACATGACAATACTGATTTTGAAAAAATATTAAAAATAGCAATGAAAAATAGTGCAATCAAAAATAACCTCAATGAAGCTGTTCTTTCCTTTCCTTTTCTTTTCCTCTTCTTCTTTTTTATTTTTACGTTTTGAATGGAAAATTTTCAAAGAGAACACTTGGCCCAAATATGAGAGATCAAAGTGCTGCTCACAGATTCATTTCTATAATGGATCACAAGTGGTCAGAACTCAAACAGATTTATTTTTTGTTGCTACAACTCCTATGTAACTGCCACTTCCTCAGTGTGACTCATTTTTAACATAATTAAAACAAACTAGCATGATAGGACTGACGATTCTCTCAAACAGTGAACTGAAAGACATGCAATTGCAGCCCTTCCTGCAGCTGGGTACACAACAGCCATGACCTTTCCTGCTCTTTAACCCACTGGAGATACCAAGTCCATGTTCTTGCAAGAGTAGAGGTGTTAAGTTCTGCCTGCAGGTGCCCTGAATGGAAAAAGGCCCTTTGGAAAAACCTTGGGTGAGGGGCTAGTCAATTTCTTTACACAATCAAATAGAGGCTTAGAATTTAAATGAGTCAACCAGAGTGGTAACCAGAATTAGGACATTTACGATTGGATTAAAACAAAGAATGATACCTAAGTTTGGCTATGCACCCCATGAGAGAACCAGAGACCACTGAAAAGCCATTCCAAGTTATGCTTTGTCTTCCAATATGAATGTTCAGCTAATTTTCACCAAGTATTCTTGACTTATTAATCACAACCAAATCTAATTTTGCTCTTATGTGTGTGAGAATCTAAGTGTTTGTGGAAGGAGTGCCACTATTTCCTGCTAGTTCTTGTCCACCAGAAATATCTGATATTCTGCAAAAGCATACTTCAGATATTCTAGTAAATCTTGTTACTATGGTAAAGGCAATCTGATGTAGTTTTCTAAGTAATTCCTTTTCAACTTTAAACAATAGGAGATCAATGTTCTGGTAAACAATGAAAAATTCAAATAGGTTCCATAAAAGGTAAAGCATAAGGGTATCATCTTATAATCTGCCTCAGTATATAGAATAACATTAATATTACCTTGACTACTTGGGATCTTGAAAGTTATCCAAAAATTTAGGAGTATAAGGAACAAGTATTTTGATTTTCAGAAATTAAAAAAATATTTTGGGGTAGCCACTCAAAATAATGATGGTTTACTGTGATATTGCAAGTACTTTCATTCCATCTCCTTGACATCTTCCTTTAATTTAATGCACCACACTTATTAAGTTTTCATGAATCAAAAAATGAAAATGCATCAAAAGGAGCTAGCTGCTCAGAGAAATTTGCCATGCGTTTTTAGATAATATGAAATGCAATGGCTAATTTTGTGAATTTGTATCTTATAAAGTTGAGTAATTTGATGCTCCTAGACATTTAAATCATCAGTACTATTGTTAACAACAGCCAAGCCAGGGAACCTGCCTAGATCCCAGCTGGCTGGATTTGGTCCCCTGCCTGCATAAAAAATAATCAAATGATTAAAAAAAGTAAAAATGAATGAGACCCAGTTTGACCAAACATGGAGAGAAGCAGCTAGTTTATTGCTCCGTCAGTCCTACAGAAGTAGTTACGATTTTAGAAACAAAACTCAGGAAATGTACATATATAGATCTAGCTAGGCTGTGCTAGTCAGAAATATGTCACGGTTTCAGTTTCTTTGGTGCCTGCCAGGGCCAGGGGTAAACCTTCTCAATTTCTTTTCTTAGCATGAAGAAGTTCAGGAGCAAAAAGTGATTTGAAACTTTTAATTTCAAAGAGGCTCTGTTACGCTATCAGTCATCTAGTACCTGAAGGAGATGAATGTAGGACTTCGTGAGGCTGCCTGACTGTTGCTTGTCTTTTGCTTTTTCATAAGTAGTAGACCCTATGCCTACCCAGAGTCCTTAGCTTAGATGGAAGGAAGACTAGTAAGAAGTGGCAGACAGAGAGACAGTGCTGTCACATAAAGAAGAAGTAATTTAATCAGTTTCTGGGTACCTCACTGGGGGACTGGAACACAAAGATGATTCCAGGTCAGTTGGGTACCATTTAGCAGCTCACACTGCAGAGAGGGAGATAGGTGTGTACAAATACAATGGGATGCATGCTCTAGAGGTGATATAGAGAAGTGGCCAGCTATACTGAGCATAGACTGAAAGATCAAGAAGGCTTTTTTTACCTGACCTGAGAATTAAAGGATTAGATAGAAGAAAGGCAGGCAAATGGGTGTTGAGAAGCAGGTAGACTTCCAGGCAGAGTAAGATAGGCAAGGAAGAAACTTCAGAATATGTTTAGGGAATTACAAAACATTCAGCATTGCTGGAGCATAATATTTGAGAAAAGGTAAAAATCGTGGTGAGGCTTAAATATTTTCTCCAAAGGAAAAGCAGACTTCCTTCAAGATAATACCTGGTTTTCCTTAGTTGTGGCCAAAGATCAGATGGGGCAAATTGTCTTGGCAGCTCTTTCTATACCCTCTCCTCTGATAGAACTCCAACTCATCCATTAGTGGATGGGAGGATGAAAGATGAGAAGAAATGGCTTAGGATCTCATGGCATATGCAAAAGGGCGATGAGGCTAAGGATCAAAAGGAGAGAAGGGAAGGAAGGAAGGAAGGAAGGAAGGAAGGAAAAGAAGAAAAGAAAGGAACTTTCGTAAGTTTGATTCTTGCTGGGAATATTTATAAAATTTCCTAAAATTTGTAAGGGGTAATAAAAAAAATCAGCCCAACTTTGATATTCAAGGTACAGTTACATAAATCCATACAGAGAACTGTGTTTTGTGTACTTATTTAACTTCAAATGCACTTTGTTGTGCTCTGTTAAACAGGATCAGGACAATTAGGTGGAACATAATTAAGTCATCCTTCTGGAAAGCAAGAAAAGACTTGTTCCAAGGAGAGGATATATGTAAATTTTATGTCTCTTCCCCCTTTTTCAGAGACCAGGCCATGAATAACTGGATTCTGCCTTTCTTCTTTGTCTCTTGCAATGAAGCCTGTGGTCTTCCAGGTGGGAGAAAAAGTCTGGAGTCCATAGAAGTAAAATAAAGTCTGGTTTTGTGGCATAGTCATTGGGAAATCTTGTACAAATTCCCAAATTCCAAAGAGCCCTGAACACTTAATTCATGGAGTTACTGGGGTATTGTATGAGGCTGTGTAAAAGCACATGCAATAAAATTGTTATGAAGATCATCTAAGGAATTAAAAGCATGAAAGATTGCTCACCCTTTGTTAGAAAAGACATCTGGTGACTTTGACATAGTGAAAGAAGAGATTGGCTTGTCATCTTGTATTTTCAGCTGTATAGGTCGTTTCACTCCCCAGAAAATGTCCAGCATTCCTTCAACAATTAGTTTCCCATCTTCAGTCTAGAAAGAAACCAATAGTCTCTATAGTTGTTTCTGTATTACTTATAGAAGGTAAATGTTTTCACCAAAGTTGTAGAAATTAAGTTCATAAGAAATGTTAAGAGGTTAAAAAAATCCTCAAAGGAATTATATGACTTCTCAGTTTATCTGCAAAATAATTCTATCTTTGACACATTTTTTCAATTTTTGAAAACAGCTGTACCCAGAAAAGTGAGCAAGTTATAATGCTAACAGCATGTCCACCAGAGGGTAGAACACGTGAGAATGCTTTCTGAACTCTATACTTCTTCAATTAAGTGGAATTCTAATGCTCTAATACTGTTTAAAATTGAAGCCTTTTAAAAACTGTATTGAACTAGAACCTAGAATAAAGTCATTGAGGGACTCAGCAACTGTTTATTCATTTCTAAATGAGGCTGAATTTAACTCACAAAATGATGCAGAACATGTGAAATAATACTTGTGAAATACACCATAAGATGCAGAACATAGAAATATTTGTAAAAAAATAAATATGATTTGAAAATTCATTTTGAATTAGAAATAGTACAACAAAAGAAGAAAACATCATGCAAACAAATTAGCATATATTAAGAACAATTAGCATATATTAAGAACAAAGAATATTCCTATAAAACTTACTTTCTAGTCTATTTCTTTATAAAGAGTTTAGTTATTTTTTTTAGTATGGTATTAATTTGGGGAAGGCAATTGAAATATCTAATTGTACTAAATCATTTAAGTTCAGTAGTAAAAGCTAGAGTGTTGTTATAGTTTAGATGTGGTATCCCCCAAAAACTCGTGTGTAAGAGAATGCAAGAAGGTTCAGAGAAGAGATGATTGGGTTGTGAGAACCTTAACTGAATCAGTGATTTAATCCCCTGGTAGCGATTAACTGAGTGGTAACTGAAGGCTGGTAGGAATGGTTGGAGAAGTTGAGACACTAGAGGAGTGGCTTTGGGGCATATATTTTGTATCTGGTGAGTAGAGTCTCTCTCTCTGCTTCCTGATCACCACGTGAGCTGCTTCCCTCTGCCACACTTTTCTGCCATGATGTCCTGCCTTACCTTGAGCCCAAATGAATGGAGCCAGCCTTTTATGGACTATGACCTCTAAAACCATGAGCCCTCAAATAAAACTTTTCTCCTCTACAATTGTACTATTGGGTCCTTAATCACAGTAATGAAAAAGTTGACTAAAACAAGTGTTTTTAAATTTCCTTCTTTACAACTTGTAAATTTAAGTCACATCATAGTGGTTGAAATTCTATGCTGCACCCTCAAATCTGGAGGTTTAAATCAGGAGTAGAAAATTCTAATGTTCCCTGAAGCCAGAACTGTAAAGAAGTGAAGAGAGTCAAATTAGAATATGAGACTGAGTGCAGACAGCTAAGGAGACTAAAGCATTCAGATTTTTAAAAAAGATTAAAAAAAAGAAAACTTAAGATTACTTTGTATAGTAGCATGCCAGTTGCACCCCTAAAAATGCATTCTAGTTTCATGACTTTCCCATACTGTTCAAAATTTTTAAATTTGTTGTTATGATATGGTGTATATTGATCAGAATCTAACTATCCATTTGAACAACCAAATCAAGTTTGAGTTTATAGGTGATTTATTTGAATACTCCCCAGTGGTAGACTTCAGATACCTTCAAATTTTCTCCATTAAAAATGATGTCACAACAAACATCCTTTTATATATATCCTGGTACATTTGTAAGAAAGTATTATGATAAATTTCTAATGAAATTGCTGCTCAAAACATATTCACACTCCAGTTTTTAAACATAAAGAAAATATATCATTAGAATTATTTTTAGCTGGGTATGACAGTGCACATTTATGACCCCAGCAACTCAGGAGGCAGAAGCAGGAGGATCACAAGTTCCAGGCCAGCCTCAGCTACTTAGTAATACCCTGCCTCAAAATACAATGGGGTAGGGCTGGGGATATAACTAAGTTGGTAGGTGCTTAACTCATATGCATGAGGCCCTGGGTTCAATCATCAGCACCACAAAAAAAAAAAAAAAAGGAAAAGAACAAATATATAAATGGGATTGAGACATATGTATCTCAGTAGTAGAAAGCCCCTTGGTTCAATACCCAGAACCAAAATAAATATATAAGAAAAAAATTACTTTTAAATGCTTTCCTATTCCCAAAATGTTTGAAAGATCACACATGTCCAGGCCTGGTATTCTGTGATATAGTCTAAAAATAGAAACTAAAATCAGGTTAAAGATTCACTTGTTTCTCCCAGACCACTTGTGCTACTAGGTTATAGACTCTAACCCATCCTTACTCCTCTGAACATTTACAGAGTATTTTTCTTTCTGTTAATCAAACTGGGATGCATTTCTTTGATGGTCTTACCTGTCCATATAAAATATGCAAATTTTCCTGGTTCCCATAAAAAATGTTATAGGTCTTCAATAAAGAATGAAGCTGTTCCCTAAAAAAATAAATAAATAAATATTACATTCTGTTGCTATTGGTGTTAGGCTTTGTAACAGCAAAAAGACAATAATAGTATTTATTATCTCTAGGTTTCTAGAAAAAAAATGTTTCAATGGAATCTTTCATTATTCTGTCACTTTAACTTAATGTAAGTCTTGGAAAGTCAAAGCACTGTTAGAACATTAGCAGACATTGAAGATGCTAATGCATAAAGAAAACCAGACAAGGGAAATGACTGAGGAAGGTGAGGTAAGTAGAGCATGCTGTAGAAGGAGGTACCCATGAAACAAATTTGGTTTTGCATTTTTGATTTGTTTGGGACATTTAACGAAGCTAAACTTAGCACCTATATTCCTAACACATTGTCCTTCCCACTGGTGCTACAGCAAGGGTTAAGGAATTGTCACTGCTGCTGAGTTGTCTCACCCTTAGTGTCAAGTGGGCTGTGGCAGATTCCAGCCACACTCCTATCCTCCTGTGTCCTTCTGTGTCCTCACATTTTAAATGTTTATTGTCTCTCACCTGGGTTACTGCAATGGCCTCCTAAGCCTATCTGTTTTGTATTCTTAACAGCTTAAATTATTTTAATGCAAACTTGACCATCTTTCTCCTTTGCTCACAATTTTCCAGTGGCTTCCCATTACTCATAATAAAATCTAACATACTTAAATTGAATTAAAAGGCTGGATGGGATCTGCTCTCTGTTACTTCTTCCCTCTCACTTCCCACTGCTCTTTCCTTCACTTACTATATGCAGTCTTAGGGCCCCTGGATGTTCTTGAGGCACACTCCAATCTCAGGTTTTGAACTTGCAGATCCCTTTGCCCAGAATGATGCCCTTCCCCACTATCACATCACTCATTCATTAGTTAACTATTTAATCAAAAGTAACCTTCTCAAGAGTCTTTCTTGATTACCAAATCTAAAAAGTTTGCCTTCTCCCATCATTTCAGATCCTGTTTGCTTCCTTTACCTCTTTTGCCTCTGCCCCGAGACATCATCTAACCTTCTATAAATTTTACTTAGTTATCTTATGTTCTGCCTTCTCCACTAGAGCATAGCTCTATGGGGGTAGAGGGTTTGTCTGCTTTATTTTTTTTCACTTGGCACATAGTAGGAACTCAACAAATTCTGATTAAATAAAATTATCAACAAATTCTCTTCCTAAAAGACAATGACAAAGGGAGAAAAAGCTTTTGTTATAGAAGCATCTTTTATAGGAAAAAATCCCATGACATTAAAATTCCAAGTACTTCAACTGTCAAAAATCCCTTTGATCCCCAAATATCTGTCTCCTTCTCCTAAGCCCATTGGCTCCATGAGGGCAAGCAGTTTGGTCTCTTTTGTTCACTGCTATGTTCTCCATGCTTTGAACAGAAGCTTGATCATAGTGTGCTCTTATGCAATCAATAGTAACTGAATATTAAATGACAAAATTCATATACATTGATTTTTCATGTTAGAAATCATATGAGCATACATTCTGTACTGGATTTTCCCTGCTTGGAATTTTCAGTGTGCACATTTCCAAGGATCGATACCCTCCATACAATTACCACATGAAAAGATTCTCCAGAAGTCCTCCATGCTGCTGTTTCATTTCCCAACAGGGTTACTCTAAATTTTTAATGTTAATGAATATTTCTATTCTAAATATCATTGGGTACACTGATTTTTCTTCCCTCAGGGTCATTACTGTGGGATATTTGCTAAAAAAATTCACTACTTCTAAAGAGCCTCTGAGCACTTTTATGGCTCTCATTATTTAGTGCTAGAGCATCACACAGAAACTTCAGTTTCACTTGGGATGTAACTCCTGATATGCTGAGCTGTGAGGGTTGTTATGAAAGCAAATGAACTTTTACATAATCTT
This sequence comes from Marmota marmota marmota, assembly GCF_001458135.2. Classification (NCBI taxonomy): domain Eukaryota; kingdom Metazoa; phylum Chordata; class Mammalia; order Rodentia; family Sciuridae; genus Marmota; species Marmota marmota. Next base: position 3,441,918 of record NW_026000140.1, read on the forward strand.
ATTCCCTCAGCTTCGGCTTCTGAAAAAATTTCATAACACAGTATAGCACAAGTCTCCTTCAAAGTATTTTCCCCAGGATTTTGTACAGTTGGAAAATGTTTCTGTTCCTAAACAGAATCTGACTAAAAGTTTTTCCACTGAAATGAGTCTCCAAATGACCCAGGGAGTTAGCAAACTGTGGTCTTGGGCTGCCTGGTTTTGTAAATAAAGTTTTATTTGAAGCTAGCCACACTAATTTGTTTGCTTATTGTCTATATGGATGCTTTCCTGCTATAATTGCAGAGTTGAGTGGTTGAGATAACCACTGTGTGGTCCACAAAACCTAAAATATTTATAATCTTGCCCAGTGCAGGAAAAGCCTGCCAATCAATGTTCCACTGTATAACACAGGGTAACTGGACACCACAGAAGTCTTCCATATTTTCCTACCACAAGTAGGATCTTTTTTATTGAGTATACATAGCACTTGGAAAGATTTTGGATTATAAGAGATGATTAGAATTCAGTAAACTCAAGTATTAAAATAAAATTAGGTACATTAATGGTGTAAGAGTGAGGGATTAGAAAATTCAGAAGTCATGTAAACATCAATAGCAATGGTAGATACATTACAAAAATGTCTTGTAATTTTATGTGTGTTATCAGACTTGAAGATGATTGTTTTGTATACCTGATGGAATAGCAGGTCGAATATAACACTGGGAATCAAATGTTCCCATAACTTTCTAATTTGACTTGCTGGCAATTGGAGGTATGAAGAGCTGAAGAGTTACTGTCAAATTGATCACCTGTGTCTGCTGACTAATTTTAATTATGCCTGATAACAGAAGGCCCACACTAATGGTTATTCATTCACATGGGGTCACTGTGTAAGCACACTTGAGGAGCCTCATTCATACGTAGAAAGAGGGTAAGAGTTGATACTACCTACTGTGAATCTTGATGGGTAATAACAAGAAGAGTGTCAAAAGCTCATTAGGCAAGGGAAACAACATGCACAACATATCATTATTTCTATAGTTTGTGAAGAAAACTCAGAGAGTTGAGAATCTAAGAGTATGACATGTGAAGTGGGGAATAGTGAGCAATGAGCACCAAGAAGCATCCTGAGAAACTTAAACTTCATTCTATAGGACATGGGCAGCTAGGGAAGGTTTTAGGCAATATAAAAATAGGATGATGGTAAAACCATTTGGTAGTGTGTGGAAGCTGGATTTCAACATAAAACAAGATGGTGGCAGTAGAGTGAGTGAGAATATTTCAACATTTGGACAGAGGTGTAGGAGTAAGGCTGATGTTCCATGGAAAGATGATGGGATGTCCCACATATATGGAAGGATCTAAAGTCTGGAAGAAACCTAAAGTAAGTATAGCATAAGAATTTATAGTTAGGAGATTTAAAATATTATCAAGGCAGTTTCTTGTCATTAAAAAGGGGACACTGATTTAATATATGCTAGTAGGGTATGTCAGTATTAATTTCAGCAGAAATTTCAGAGCCACTTAAATGGACCCCTCTCCCATAAAAGAAAAAAAAAAATCTGTGCATCTTTCTCCCTCAACCCTTAAAAAGTTCCCCACCCAGCATAGATCAGCTGCTTAGTACAGGCTGCTCAGTTGCTCTAACAAAGGTTTAAAATGGTTTCTGGTATTCTCAGTTTATAAACTTGAGATTTGTAGAAGTCACAGAATTAGACATGAGGAAATGGACATGAGGTTCAAACATACTTTACACGTGACACATAAAAAAACTGATTTCCTAAGAAAAGATCCCTTTTCTCTGAAACACAAAATATCCTATCACAACATTTAAGGATTTTCAAAAAATCATCACCCACTCTATCATGGACATGGTGTTTTTACCTGAGGAATGCCAAACTTCATATATACTGAATTTCTAAATAATGCACAGACTCATAAGCTTCTCTTAGGATAGAAGTTGGCACTCTGACACTGGCTGTAAAGGAGAGGATTCTGATGGATGCTCAGAATTCTTCATCAGAGCCTCTTGCAGAGAGCTAGTCTAGGAAAGACTTGCCACTGGGTGGCAGGTGTAGGGAGGGATGGAGGAAATCCCAGAGCCTCTGTTCTTTTAAGCTCCTGTTTGGTTTTAATGAGTAATAGTGGACCCAGAACAAACCATAAAATGCTCAGGTGTACTTTGTACTGTGGCTTGAAATGCAGCTGCTCAACAGATGGGAACCACCACAATCTGATGTTTGCCATGAATAATACATTCAGTGAGAAATGAGTTCTCCAATCTCATTCAGGCTATTTAGCTGTCTAGAAGAAAAAAAAATTTATTTGATTATATAAACCTGTAAAAAACCTGAGCATGGGACATGATGATAAATGGAAGTGAATCATGCCTCACATCTATAGATAGACAGATGTCAAATATCAGTTGTAGTAAGAGTTTTTCTTCTTGTTTTTATAATGATTAGCAACATAATTAAATGGCAATTCTATTTCTTCCATTGAAATTAAAAACCACTGTTCCACTCTTGCTTCTTAAAAATTTAGACCTACTATGGGCAAAACATAAATATCACATGTGGTAGATAACCCAACACAAATTTCAAAGGCTGCTAAATGATGTAAATAAACTTCAGGAGAAAATATGACTACCCAGAGCCACCAAAGGCATATTTCGCCTTTTGCTACACGTGGCTGACCTTCCTGAGTTTGTTTCTTGTGCTTCTTGGAGACTTGCTGAAAAATGTTCATGGTTCAAGATGAGCTACATAGTGACAGCAGCATTCTGCTGTGTGTGTTGCCATGTTTAGAGCAGAAACCCAAAACTTTCTCCTAGAGCGTCAACAACAACAACAACAACAACAAAAAAAAAAAACTAAGCCAAAATAAAACACTTACTTATTCTTTTGTACATTTAGTTTTTCTATCCCCAGCCTTGGATTTTGTTCATGATGTTAAATTTTTAGCAATAAGATGATTCAACAATTTCATGTTAGCTACCAAAAGGTGAGTTTAAAATTTTCTGTTTTTATAAATAACTAATAACTATACAAGTAAAGTTAACAAGGTGAGTATTTGCTGGGATTAAATTTGTGATTTTTGTGTGCTGTAATTCTGTATACTTTCCAAACTATGTAGTAAGTATGTCACACTTTCTTTGTATTTTTTTCATAATTTAACAACCAAAAAAACCAGTACAAACTTTTGCCTTTTTAAATGTTTTTAAGGTGGAATCAGGACAACAGAAAAGAATAAATAAAGCCTTGTCATTAAGCCATTTGCCAAGACAAGCCCTCATTCCACATTACAGATGTCTGCAAGCAGAGGCAGAATTCACTCTTTATCCTTCATTACTGTCCACTCAAATCTTGGAAATAAAATTGCAAACTTTGGCAGCCCCTCTTCTATAAGTGGCTGTGGCACGGATCTTCTTGCCCTTGGCTTCATCCAGGCTCCACTGATCAGGAAGAATGTTTTCCATCTGGGCAGAGACCTTCCTCAGCCAGCCAAGTGGGTTATTCACATTTCCATTGCAAATGAAGGGATTGGATTCCAAAGGCTGAAAACTGAGAAGTTGGGGTGGGGAGGGCTATCTTGACCAAAGTAAAACTGCAAATCCTAAATTATCAGGGAGCTTCACATTTTGTTGAACTTTCCTGACTTCAAAGCCCAGGAGAGGGGCATCTGTGTCAAAGGGGCTGCCTCTTTGAAAAGGAAGTTTCCTAGCAACTCTGCTGGAGTATCATTAATTATGATGGTGGTTGGGATGGCAGAACCTTCTATTTGTTTACTCTGCCCTTCTATGCATTTCTAGCCTTAGACCTTAACTCCTTCAGTGCTGATGACTGTCAAGAAAAAGAATCTGGGGATTTCCTGCAGTCTATTTGTGATCTAATCAACAAGGTAATTAAACCATACTTGTCTCATTCCCAACAATAAACACTCTCTGGCTGCTTAGGGTCATTTTAAAACTTTTGTATTTTCTAGGACATTCATTTTTTCAAGATTGCCCCTGTAGAAAATGGCGTTTGGGCTAACTGATGGACAGAAGTCTTGTCTTCACTCAGGTACTCAACTCCTAGGACTCAGAAAGAGCAAAAGGATTAAAGATTAAGGAAGAAGGCCCCAGTATTAAAAGAAACTTGAAGTGATCTGCCCTAGCCTCTAGTGAGCAGACACAGAACAAATACCCAAAATATTTTTTATGTAAACTTCTACTTGGACAGGAGTTACAGCAAATTGAAACAGTGTCACTAGTTGTTAGTAAGGCGTGGACAGGGGAGTAAAAATGAAGAGACAAAGATAGCATGACTTTTTTGTTTAATGCTAGTGCTTCTGAAGAAAGCAGAAATGTACTCCAGATCTGATATCTGGTCATTTTTCAGAGGACCCTTTCATAAGGGTAAATATCAAAATTTGATATTTTAGTACCTAACATGCTTTTCAACCTTAAATGAGAGGATGTACTTATCTCTTCCCTTTCCCTTAATATTTGGCTCCTAAAGTTTAAAGGAAAAAAAATTTTAAATGCACAACCTGTTGTTCCAATTGGTACATGCAATGAACTGCTGCCACATCAGACCTCATTTTTCTGTTACCATAAGCAGCTGACATCCTTGTCCTCAGAGCAGCTTATGAAGCTAGTGGACAGGAAGGAGGGTGAAGAAAGGCTCTGCCCTATCCTCTTCTCTCCTGGCCCCAGAAAGGCAGAAGCAGGCTCTGATTCATGGCCCTGATGCATTCACGAATCAGTACCAATTTTTATATTTTGATAGTAATCCAAAGTAGAAACTTGAACTTTGGATAAATGCAAATTTGTTTCTTGTTGTAGGTGATTGTTTTGGAGGGAACTGATTGAGAAACATTCAGTGGGTAAGAAAGTCCTATTTGAAAACTACAGGAGCATCATGTGCCCCTGAATGTATAGACAACATGAATTCCAGGTGTATATCTACTCGAGTTAGATATGTGGTTCTCAAACTTGAACTAGCATCAGAGTCACTCAAAGGGCTATTGAAACTCAGATTGCTGAGCTGCATCCTTAGTTTCAGTAGGTCTGAGGCAGGTACTGACAACATGCATCTCTAACAGGTCTGCCGGGTTCTGGTGCTACTAGTTCAGGAGCCACACTTTGTATTCCACTCTTTTCCATCTCAGGTCACTGAGAAACTAGGTGAGAT
>NW_026000140.1:3447078-3510887 GCF_001458135.2 Marmota marmota marmota
TATATGTATATATATATATATATATATATATATATATATAATATGTATTTATTTATATATATATATTTAAGAGACAAGAAGCTTTCTACTGACAGACTGCAGTTTTAGATATGTGGTCATTCTAAATAGAACTAAAATGAACACTAGTAATCAATGTAGAAACTTGTTCTTACATTAGAATAGCAGCACTATGTAGGTAATCACCCTGCCCCTTTATGTTGAAACAGTATTTCATTCAGGGTGACACATGTGAAGTCATACCAATGCTTAGTTCTTTGAGGCTAGTCATTTCCATACTCATCTGTATTCAACTGAATTTTACTAAGGAATTACTATATAACAGACAATATAATAGATTCTAGGGATCAGTAATGTTTAAGAAAAAAAAAAAAAACTAGGCTCCTGCAGTGGTAAGATTCACTTTCTAAAAGAGGATGAGAAAAGAAAACAAAAGAACAAATAAACAATTTTATAGAGGAATAAATTTGATGAGAATAATAAAACAGGCTTATGTGATATAGCACTAAAGAAGGTGACATTTTAGAGGAAGTCTGAAATATTAAACTGGAATGTCAATAATGGAAAGGAGCCAGCCACAAAGAGTCAGAGAGAGTTTCCAGGCAGGCAATGATGGAACTGTTGTGTCTTGTATGCAGGACTAAGCTTGGCATGTTTGAAGGAAAGAAAGAAGTAAAAAGTGGTTCAAATGAAGTTATAAAGGCCCTCTGGGCCTTAGAGCCTACACAAGGAGTTTGCATCTTACTCCAAGTGCAGCAGAAAACCTCTGAAGTTTAAGAAGGTAGGTGTGATTTACATCCCAGAGAGAGATTCTGACCTATGGGGGAGAATGGACTGCAGGGGCAGGGAACGGTAGAGATAATGGCAACTTGGACTGGATGGTGAAAGGTAGTTGGATTTTGGAAGTATCCTCACTGTGTAGAGGATAGAAGTGGGAGAACGGAGCAAGTAGACTGGTACCTAACTGGTACTTAGGTCTTGCTTCTCTTTCCTCCATGGTTTACTCTTACATTTTATCTTTTTCCAATGTGAGCCTTTTAGATTTTTTTTTAAAGCCAGTTGAAAAGTAAACAGAAATGCCCCACACAGAGCTAGTTATTGCTGAAGCAGAGGCCAGCATGCTGTAAGACAACACCCTTTGCATATGGAGAGCTAGAGCTATTGTGCAGGTGGAAGATGACTGTCTGGCAGTCTGATGCCCCTTGTTCCCTTGGGAGGGGAAACGATCTGCCTCTTTTGTTTAATGAAGTCTTTCACTTATTCTACTGATATGCCTTCCAGCCTCATGGACCTCTGGGACTGTTACTTAACACAACAGTGGCCAGTGATTCTCAGGGTCATCAGTGTGAGCATGAGCTGGAGACAGGAGCTTTCCTGTCACATGGCCTCTTCCACTCACTGGCTCTTGCCTTGCTGTCCATGACCCTGGCCCCTGATTCTTCCTATTTCTGACAAAAAATATATTAATCAACCCATTGTTTCTATTCTGTGTCCTCCATCTATTGCCTACGTTACATCTAGAGAATACAGAACATGTCTAATCATACCATCTGCTTTGCTTAGCATCCTTAAACATAAGTCTTTCTGCTGCTCTTGGGACAAACCCCCTAAATTCTATCACAGCACATAAAGCCCTGAGTGGTCCCTCTCCTGCCTTCCTATTTAGCCATCTTTTAAGAGATATTCCCTTGTGTCCTGCACCATAGCCACCCTGGGCACATTTCACTCACTGATACTCTGTGGTCTGGGATCATAAGGAATAGAGGGAGACTTCCCCATGTCAGGAATACACTCCCACCAGCTCCCCTGAACCTTGTTAGCTCCCTCCCTATTCAGATCTCAGTAGAAACAAAATTTCTAGGAAGAAACTATCCTAGACACCTTTGTTTAGGCAGGGTCCTTCAGAATATGTATCTCAGTTTGTCTTGGGCCTTCAAACCTGCAGTTCTCAAAGTGTGATCCCCAGACTACAGCCCCTGCTTAGACCTGCAAATACTTACCAATGCCAGACCAAGTGACTTAGACACTCTGGGGATGGGGCTCAGCATTCCTTATTTTAACAAGTCCTCCAGATGATTCTGCTAGAAGCTCAAAATTGAAATCTGCAACTTCAGACTGTAAACACTGTAAGAGTTAGCTCCTTGTCTGTTTTTCTCAAAACTGAATACTAATCCAGTTTCTGGCTTATGATATGCTCTCAAAAATCATTTGATTAGGGAATAAAATATAGAAAAACGAATCCTGACCTACTAATAGGGTCAAAAATATTTAATTAGTGTAGAGACACATCCAGAAATTCAGGTGAATTCCATACATGTAATATACTCTGAAGTCTTTGAATTTTGACTTCATCAGACTTTCTATGGAAACATTTCATTTATCTTGCAAAGAGCTATTGTTTTTCCATTGACTGAAGTGATAACATAGGCAATGTGTAGTAGGTAATTTTTACTGTGAATAATAGATTATACAATAGGTTTTTGTCATATTGCTATCCTTAATGATTATTGACAATATGTTTATTGGAAAATATTGGACATAAAGAAAGCTTAATACTATCCTTTTCCCACATATCTGTGGGTGATGTTATTGACCTTCTATGACATAGTAACATGTGCTAGCCAGCTTTTTATAATTTATTTTCACTGGATAACCAGATATGAGTAATATAAATTAAAAAAAAACAGTTTCTCATGTAGAAAAAAGAACTAAATTTAAAAGGAAACAGTTCCAAGCACATGTTTCAGACCCTTTGTTTCTGGCTTATTTTGAATCTTGACTCCTTTTTATAAAAGTATGTCAGAGAGGTCTCCACTAGTTTCGTTAAAGACAGAGATCCAAGGTTTTGCAAGACAGTGATGCCCTCTTCATAACCCTGTCTTCAGAACTGGCTGACACTGACTCCTGCACAGTTTGCTTTTATTCTTTTGATCAGGAGAAGACCCTGGAGATGGAACCTGCCAAATGCTGCCCTCTGGCTCTAAGGGCAAGGTAGGAGGTGGCCTCCTGAACACTGGTTCTTTGTGTTTAATTTGTACTTTGAGGTGCAGGTGGCTGGTTCTTTTGTTTCAGCAAAGAGTTCTGGCCAACGTGCTTGGAAAAATAAACTGTTTGGAATAAAGCACTTTCTGCTAAAATTTATTACATCATGCTAATTAAATGCATTCACTAAAGACAGGAATGCATGTGTGACTTTCAAGCTGCTGACAGAAGAGTCAAACCTCCAAGGGTTTATATCATTTCCTAAGCAGCAGAAAAAGTCAAGTTCTGAGAGTGAAATCAGATCTGTGCATTTGAAACTGGATTGGAACTTCTGGGTTTTGTTTTGTTTTGTTTTTGTGTTTGTTTTTTAAACACGGAGCTAGCATTTATGCACCTGTGCCCTGATTTCAGCCTACTACCTGAAATTAAATGCTATGAAAGCAGATACACACAACCAATTTTTTTTTTTTTTTTTTAGGTCAGAGTATTTGCAATTTGAAGCAGCAGAGCAGTGATGACTCCAGGCAATGAAACAGCAAGTGGAATTGTCGTCACTTAAGCATGAAGCTAACCAATGCCAACACCCTTCAGCCAGGAACTTTCTACCCTTAGAGAATGCTCATCCAGGAATAAGACACAAATATTATGCTGCCTACAATACCATTAATATCAGGACCTCTTAACTTAATGATCATATATAATGCTCATGAAACTTGCTGAAAGAAATTTTCAATTACATAGATTTGATTAGACTATTAATTTCTGTTGTTTTCCTGTATTTTTGTGCAGAAAAATGAAAATATCTTAATAAATTGATCATTTCTACCTTGTTTACTACAAAACAGTACACATAGAGAGTTGCAAAACTACTTAAAATAAATGAGTGTGTGTGTGTGTGTTGGAGCAGGGTAATGTTTGCAAGATTTGTGGTAGGTTGGGTATGACAATTGGCTAGTGGCATTGTTATAATTTCTGGTTAAAGTTTTGCAGAGATTTCTTCTGGTTCCAGGAATGTTGTTGATGTCAGGAGGTCAGAAGTTCTGAGAACTTTAATCCTTTTTTCCTCTGAGAAGTTCTCAGACTTCAGAATGTATCAGCATCACCTGACCTTGATTTGGGAATGGAGCCCATGATCTGTATCATTAGCAAGCATCTGATGTGGAAGTGGTGCCATGGACCACACTGCAGAAACACTGTCCTCAAGTCTGGTGTTTGTGGAATTATGCTACGATATTTTTACTTCACATTTGGAGCTCTAATTAACACATGGATCTGAGAGCCTGAAAGAGGCTCTGGATTACAGAATACAAACTACAAGTCCTTCATTATGCCAGAATATGACACTAAATAAAGGTCACTGATCTCAGATTGTTCTTTGGAAATATCCTCCAAATAATGTCCACTGGGACATATTTTACTGCAGAGAATGAAATGGGAATGCACATAGGTTCTCAAAATGTGTTAGTCTTCTTTCTCTTACATTGATAATTATCAGAAAATTCTTATAAAATTGTTTCTAGAGATTAAAAATTAGACTTTTATATAAGGTTTTAAGGCTAATTTGTAAGAAAGATGTTATGGTTTGCATGACGTGGTGACTACCAGTATATGGATATGTGTCTACTCCAGTGGAAGCAAGCGATAAGTTCACACTGTATTACACAGGTAAACAAAAGGAGGAAATGTGGTGTTCTGGGATGACAAGTTACCATTGGCTGGTCATGGCTACAAATGAAATTTTATATAAATCCATTGAGAATAGAACCAGTAGCTCTATACAGGAGAAAGATGAAGTTGTTCTAGAAAAGATGAAGATGAAGGAACTCCAGGAATCTAGAGAATAAAGATAAACATACACATAAAAATGGCCTGGATTAAGAGAATCAGGACCTCCAGGTGCAGACAAGAGTCAGGAAGGGCACAGAGGCTTCTCTGCCACATATGCTTTGGAAATTTGTCAGGGAAGCGAGGTCTTTGCTCATGGAAAGGCCAGTGAGTGCAGCCAGAGAACAGGACTGCCATTGGGGCTGCCTGGCGCCAGTTTAGAGTAGGTTCCAATCTGAATAAGGAAAGGTCTATGGAACTGAGAGAAGCCTTTGCTTCCTTGGGATAGAAGGTAGAGAGCTACTGTATCACAGCTGAAGTAGACTGAGGGAAAAGGATGGTAACTTCAGACCAAGAGGGACGGCCTTGGTGTAGCAGTGTCCTGGCAGGACAGGGTGGGAATCATACTTTTGTGAGCTGAATTGAGTCAAGCAGAGCTGCGTAACAGGAAAATAACTACACAGGTTGTTCATCTGCCTCTAAGGCTACATACTGTCTCTTCTCCAAACTTCCCTCTCCGTCAGTGGAGTAAATTTGTTTTAATTGCACAGAAAACCTGTAGGCAAAAGGAACACAGGTGCAGACGGTATCTTTAGAGGCACTTCTCTTCCTTCTGTAATTCTCTTTGGGAAGAGGCAATGAGGGAAGGGGACTATCTCTCAGTCTTTTCCAGCACCTTTCTGTCCCCCTCCTTCTGTTTTATGTGACTGTGACCTTCACTGGCCTCTGCCTTTCAACTGCCCATCTCCTCAACTTCCCTTTTTGCGAATCTCCATCAATACTTGGGTTTCCTTGATGACTCAAAGTGGTGTCTTCTCTATTTTACCCTCTACACTTGCTTTTCCTCTCTGTCCAGTCTCCACATTCATTCTGTCCACTTTTCACCGGAGGCTCTTCTGCCTCGCCTTCTGTTTTTTCTTTTCCAATTTCATTTCAGCTTTTTCTAACATTGGTCCTTGAATCTTCATATTTACACTCATCCCCTTGGTGATTGTATTCAATCTCAAATGTAGCATGTCCAGGAATTCTTGGTCTTTTACCCCAGAATTGCTCTTTCTTGTGTCTTCATAATATCAGAAAGTGTTACCCCATTCGTTTAGACCAAAATCATTACAATCATACTGGACTATTCTTTTTCCCTCATATCTCACATCTAGTCTTTCAGGAAATCCTATTGTTCCTTCCTTTAAAATATAGTCTGTCCCTCTGTCTGAGCAGGGCATTGGTTCTAAGAGCCCCAGCAGATAACACAATATTCAGATACCCAAGACTCTGACATAAACTGATGTAGGATTTGCCTATCACCTCCAAAAACCTCTGTAGACTTGAGATCATCTCTAAATTATTGAGAATACTCAATACAGTATAAATGTGCTATATAAATAGTTGGTATGTTATATTTCTTAGGAAATAATGACAAGAAAAATGTCTGCACATCGTCAATACAGACACATTTTTCCCCCTAATATTTCTAAGTTGAGGTTGGTAGAATTCACAGATGTGGAACTCATAGTTATTAAGTGCTGACTAAAATCTGACCATATATATAATTTTTTCAACTTCCACTGCTGCCACCTTGGTCCAAGCTACCATCATCTCTACCCTGGACTATCAGCTCCATGGTAATTCTCTGCTTCCACCTTTGCACCCTCTCCAATGTGTTCCTAACACAGCAGCCACACTGGTATTGTCACTCATGTGTTCATATTCTTCCTCAGCTTCTTATTTTATAAGAAAGGTCAATAGCCTATGAAATAATAGTCTATGAAACTCCAATGTTCTGGCCCCATTTTGTCTCTGTCTACTTCTATCCCAAACCTTCTTCACTTTCCCCTAAGGTCTTTCTCTTTCAGTTTACCTATACTGGCCTCCTCAACACTCACTGATATGCACCTGCCTCTGGGCTATGGACTTGCTCTCCCCTTTGCCTAGAATTCTTCCAGCCACATACCTGCAGTTTTTGTTCCTATCCTCTCTCCCCTCTCAGGCCTGAACACAGAGTCTTTCCCATGGGCTACCTCCAATATTCTTTACTCCCTTTACTATTTCATTTTTATTTCTCACAACTTTCAGCATTTATCCTTCATATGGACTATATCCCCCTGCTCCTGGGCACAAAATATAACTCCCTAAAAGTAGGGTTTTGTTGGGTTTGTTGCTGAATATTCAGATTCAGAAAAGTATCTCTCCGCAGTGAGCAGTCGGTAAGTATTTGAGGAATGAATAAAGGGATCATCTCTTTCACTTTGTGTCTTCTTCCTACCTTCATATTTCACCCTTGTCCTCTAGCTCTTTAAATCTTTGACCATATTAGTTCCTCGTTCCCTCTGCTTCCTAGCCCCCAATCCTGCATCAGTAGCACCCACTTCCCTGTTCCATTGGCCTTATTTCCTTTCCCATCCCTTGTTTGACTTGGTCATGGTTATTTCTTTATTTCTTTTCTTTTTCTTTTTTTGACTGTTTTTTTTCTTTTCTAAGTCTTTACCTGTGCTTGGCCAGGTTTAGTACTCATCTTTGCTCTTAAAGTTTTAAAACCCTTCCTCTATTATTTCCAGAGCAACATAAGATGCTATAACCATGCATAAGAAAACAGTTGTGCATGTTACCTGTATATTAAATAACCAGCACACCAGTGGGAACCAGGAAAAAAGAAGTGTGTCCTGAAGAGCAAGGAAGGGAGAGGCCAGGAGAGAACACAATGTTATTGGCCACAGAGCCAATTCTTTGGGTGTATCTTTTATGAGGAGCCTTGGAACCTTCACTTAATCCTGCTCTCAAGATCACTGCAACTATTAAAGCAGAAATGTAACTTTTATGGAACCCAAACCACCATTAATGAACTATGAGTGACTGTTCCACAAGAGAGTATGGTTTTAGTGGTCTTAGGAATATACTTTTTCAACTTCTTATCCAGAATCTCAAGTGATGATTCTAACTGTTGATCTTGTTAATCATTTATCAAGCTTATACAACTCTGAATGGTATATTCCATATTACTTCTATCCCAAACCTTCTCCCCTTGTAGTCTTCATAATAACAAAAATGTTAACCCCATTCACTGAGCAGGTAACTGGTGAGCAGGATGACATATAATATAGGTATATAGTTACCTGGTTATGAATGTCCTCTCATTGATGAAGATCCAGGAAGGGTACTGGTGGGCCATCATAGTCATCTTCACCCCCTTTTGAGATGGTATGAGGATACCCTAACCATAAGAATAATGTTAATGATTTGTTCTTGTGATGCATTCATAAATTAGTTTCTTACTTAAATTGAATGTTTGATTGTGTCTCTATCTTATAAGACTATTTAGCGGAGCTTTCAGGTGATATTTCATGCATGAGCAAAAAGGAGAAAAACGAGTTGTGTAAATTCAAAAACTACAGATGCAGTTGCTCAAGGAAGGGAAGGATTGGGCAATTTGGTTTTTGATGTATTTTTCGAAAGAGTCCTCTTGTGTATGAATCTCTAGGAGCATTTTCCTTCAATTACAGCAACTTAGCCCCAACTAGCTGGACCCTACCCTAGTCAGCCCAACACAATTTCAAGTTTCCAGGCAACTAAAATCAAGTTCTGACTCGAAGGGTTGATTAAGGATGATATAATATCCTCATGTCTCCTTCAGGCTCTGGAAACCGTGGTCAGATGTGAATAATCTCCTTCTTTATGAGTTCATGTAAATGGCATTAGGGTGTGGTCAGAAATTTTAAGCAAAATATTTTCTAGTTCTAGTTTTTGCAGAAATTTAACTTTGAATTATCCTTGCTCCAAGCTTACAGAATCATAGGAAACATAGCTAGAATAAAAAGGTGGGATGGAGAAGAAAGTCCAGAAAAAGAATGTGCGCGTATAGAATATCCTTCTTTTACTTTTAAATCAGGTTATTTTGGTTTGGTAAGATGAGTGGATACCAGGAAGGAAGAGAAAAGAGCAGCAATTCTGCTATTCTCATATAACCCCTGAAGTCTCTTTTCCCTTGTAGCATTTTGTTCCTTTCCCCAGGCCTCTGAGCTGAATGCTTGACTGGAGTCCCCTTTTATGCTTTTACCATTCTGCTCTTCATATCACCTTTTTGGGCCCAAACCTCCCTGGCATCTCATTCTTAGTAAATTCAGCCTAATTCATTCAATCTGACATTTGAACTTTCTGTTATTCTACCCAAACTCTCCTTTTTAAACTCAAAATTGAAGCAGGCCTTATATTCAAATGAGATTTCACACCACTGAGTCTCCTCTCATGGATTCCTCTTGCACTGGAAGGTCCTAATCCCTGCAAACCCAGCCTCTGCTTCCTTTTGGTCCTCACTCAGGTGGAACCTCTGTAAGTCTCCCCATAGCCTTTTTATCTGCATCTCTATGATTCTACTTTTGGCTTTCCATTATCATCATTACTGATTTGTGCCTAACTTCATTCTTTATTGCTGTCCTGTTGCTCAAAGAGTGGTGCTCCCCTCTTTGGGAATGTCATCCTCTTTGGCAGCACATCACTGGCAGGGGTCTGTCTCACCAAGGACTTGGTCAGAAGTTTAGCCAAAGCAACTCTGCAGTATGGAAGCCATAAGGGCAGGTTAGACTGCCCTGGGACATCTGAGTCCATGAGCCCAACAAATCTCATTCATTGACAGGATTTGGTCCGGGATGTCTGGTTATGCAGTCCGTGCTCTAACCTTGTTCCTAGAATTTGTCATTATAATAACCCACAAAAAGGATTATAGATGCCCCATATCTAGATCCCCCCAGTAATGACCCCAGATCCCAAATACTACCTTTTCCCTCCTCAATCTAGGTTATTTACCATCTATTCCTTTATCTTCCCTGCATTTCTCATCCCACATTTCAAAGGCCTAGGCTTTGCCAAATTGTTCATTTTCTTTGACTCACCGAAGCACTTGATGAGATTGATTTTTTCTCTCCCTTTGAAACACTTTCCTCCAGAGGCTTTTGAGACAAAATGGCAATAATGACCCTGCTGCTCTATTTTCTGATTTCTCACAGGGCTCAACATGTTAGACTCCTCTGCTCACTTCTCTATACAGTCGTTACATGATGCCTGGTTTCAGATACATTCTGTCCTCTCTTCTACACTTTCTTCCAGGGAAGCTAATCCATCTGCAGTCCAGCCTCTTTACTGAGTTCCAGACTCACTCATCATCCACTTAATCTCTATTTAGATGTCTAATGGGCATCTCAAGAGCAGCATGGCTGAAACAGAACCACTAACTTTCTCCCATGCTCCAGAATTCCCTCCTCCACAATTCTTTTCATCTACCCAATTGGGTACCAAAACTAAGATTCAGTCTTGATATTTTTCCCCTTTCTTTGCCAAAAGAAGAATCTAACCTAAATGTAAGTCCTATTAATTATACTTTCAATATATAACCTGAATTCAAAAGCTTTAATTTCTTCTGCCATCACACTAAGCCAAGCCACCATCCTCTTTCTCCTGGATTACTGTACCAGCCTCCTCCTAACTGACTGCCCTGTGTCATGGTCTCAATGTCTGTGTCTCCCAAAAGTCATATCTTGAGATCTTATCCCTCATGCATGAGAGGTGGAAAATTTAGGAGGTGACTAGGTCATAAGGATCAAGCCATGATGAGTACGATTAGTGTCCTTTTTATAAAAGAGAACTTGGGAAGCTGCCTTGCCCTTCCACCATGTAAGGACATAGTTAGAAGAAACTACTTCAGAACCAGAGAGCAAGCCCTCATCAAACACTGGGGATATTTTGAACTGAAGAACCATCAATGGAAGTTTCTTATCATCACAAAGTGAAGATTGGCAGTGATGGACTAAAGAATCATTATAGTAATTTCCCAATCAGTTCCCTCTCCTTGTATTCATAAAAATCAAAGAATCATTAAAGAGAGCAAACAGTTGCTATGTAATTATATTGCCAGACTTGTGATCTATGCTAAAGTAAATCATGGCCAGCTTCAGAAAAATTACAGAAGCCTTGACAAAAAAAAATTTCAAAGCTCTTTACATTATTCTCTGACCTTACGAAGGAAGACAGTTGAATGGAATTTAATAGAAAAGGAAAACAACATAATTTTTTTCATAGATAGCATATGACAATTGGATAGGAAATAATATTTATCATGTCTGATTTAAAAATTGGCTTAAAATATTCAAACAATTCAAATACCTAAAAGGCAAGAAAGTGATTTGGTAAAAGTATCATTGATATTATTATTTGCTAAAGTGAAGCACAGATCTATGAATTCAAATAGCTTTCCCTCTGTATTTCCCCATTCCAGAAAATTCACAGAAAATTGAAACCTGGTCGAGTCCCTAATGAAATCTAAATTGTGAAGACTTAGTAGTAGTCTTAGGGTCTAATTTAGCTTTCTTAAAGGCTTAAGAGAAAGACAACAGAGAGGTCATGAATAGCAAAGACAAAAATGACTTATGAAGAAAGGAAAAGTTGGAGGTCTACAAGTTTTGAAGTCTGTCTTTGGATGTTCAGTTCTTTGACTTGAAGAGGAAAATGATTGCTATGTGGTTTGCTTGGAGGGTGAATCATATAGTTACTATCAGGCCCTGGGGCCAGAGTTTATTGACTTAGATTATATATAAAATAAGATTATTAATTAATAAGTTTGTTCATTTGCTTTTCCATTTTGTCCACATAGAGTGGACCTCAAGAGACAGGGAATTTGACATGCCAGGAATTAAGTCCTGGAGAAATAAACAGCACTGGAAGAACCAGGCAGGTCTAAGCTGAGCGTGAATGGGAGAGGCCCAGGGAGGTGCGATTGTTCTGAGCAGGCACATGGGATCTGTAGAAACAGAAGCCCACAACAGACAGCCCTCAGCAAGGGGCAATGCTGAGACCTACAGAAAAAAATAATGTAGCATTTTCTGCTCACCTTGCCCTGCTCTGCACTCCTACCTAGATGTGGGCTTACCTGGATTCAGTTTTCTTGTGATCAGAATGCAGCCAGAGGATGGGGGAGGAAAGCTCAGGCCCCAGTGAACACAAATGGGCCAGTCACTTAAAATACCTTCCTGTGCCCAACCATAGGTTAACTAAATGGTTACTTATTTCAAAGTGGGAAATTTGATTTGCTTGTTTGTATATTCAACAAATATTTCGAGTTCCTTCTCTGTACCTGCTACCAGGCACAGGAAGTGAAGCCTGTGTCTGTATCTCTATCCACAGCCCCTTGTTCCTCAGATCACTTGAATATGTGAAGTGTCACAGTGGTCAGGATTTTACAAAGAATTACAAAACAAAACAAACCAATCAACTGAAAAGAAAACCAAAAACAACCTCCCCAAACCCCAAAACAAAACAGTTGCTAATTTCTCTTGCATTTGAACTTCCACAGCAAACTAGCTGCAGTTTTCTAATTGCTTATTGCTTTCTTCCTCTAACCATGTATTATTTTACTTAATTTGTTGACTAGATCCTTTAAGAAAGGATCATTATTATTCATGTTTCTTCAAGAGTGAGTGAATACACACACACACACACACACACATAAACATTTATACAGTATTGAATACATTCAATATTCAGGGAAACATTTAAAATATTAACAATGATATTAAGAGTTATAAAGATATGAAAGTTTATTTTCATTTTGAACTCATATGTACTTTCCAAATTCTATACAAGGAACATATATTATATCACATATATGCCCTCAATAAAAGTAACTAAAAAGACAAAATACCAAAATGTATCCCATTGGAATAGCAAGTGTGTATTTTAATTAGGAGTTAAGATTATATCAATGATTGTAAACATGGAGTTTTTAAAAAATGTTCCATCCTGAAGAGGCAATGGAAAGTTACAAGGATGTTTTCAGCCCTAAAATAAAACTGTTTTCTTAAGGCTATGATCTGGAACCTGGGAGTAGGGAAGAACAGAGCCATGCACAGATACATTACTCAGGGGAAATCAGACAAAGCTATCAGCTTCCTATAATTCCATCCATTATCCAGTTTGAAAAGAAAGGAAAAGAGTTCAAAGAAGTATGGTTTCTGGAAAACATTTGGCTCCATTTTTTCCCCCTGAAGAATGTGCCTCATTTGCAAAGATGGTAAAGGTTGGGAGGAGAAATATAAAAACTATCACTTTATTAAGTGATATTGTTTGCAGTTAGAAATTGTCTTGAGATACAAATAAAAATTGATTTCAATTCTTAAATTAAAGACAGGATTAAACAGTATATGGGTCAAGCAACCGACTTCTAGGTGACCATGCCACGGCTGTCAGTTCAAGTGGAATCTCATTTGAAGTGTCAAAGCACTAATATTCCATTGCATATTTACATGATGCTAATGTAGTGCACTTTATTCTGCCTGCAGTGTCCTCAGGGAGGTGAGGAAAGCAGGAGTGGAGGATGAAGTGAACTAGCATGAAGCCACTTAGGAACTTGCTACCACTCCACTTGCCAAGGGTATATTCTGAAATTGTGGCTGTGATGGAGCTCAAAGATCTTCTCCTTCATCTGAGTTTTCAAGAACAAATCTTAAAAGTTGATTTCACAAAGATCCTGACTCATTTTTTCTTGTTCAGTATTGGCTATGAAAGAATCAGCACTCTTGCTTTTTGAGCTCCACTTACTAAACTCTGGGTGATGATGCAGAAATTTTCCTACAACCATTTAAACTAAGATTACTTCCTCTTCCATAAAGGGGAGACAGCTCCATGTTCAGGGACTGAAAGCAGTGATACCAGTTGGTTTGATACTTAAGACTGTATTATGAAAGTGAAGAGATCACAATCAGTGATAGTTTTGAAATATTGAGATAAATTTTTGCAACAGAATAGTTTTTTAACTCTAAACTTCAGAGCAAAGAGAATATTGAGAAGCTCTTTCTCAGAGGCTGTGTTTTCAATTTGCCTTTATTTGAATTTTTTTTTTAAATCCAAACTTACAGAAAGTCCATATGTCTCCAGCAACCTGAATTCCCTATTTACATTGTAATCAGCAAATCTGTACAAGTAAATGGACTGCTAGCATTAGGTTTTTATTTCAATTAAAAGAATAGGATGCTTCTTATTTCGGAAATTAAAATGTACATAAGGTATAACATTTTAAATTATAATTATATATATATATGTATGTGTGTGTATGTGTGTGTGTATGTATATAGTTGTTTATGGACCTTTATTATATATATAGTTAGTTAGTTGGTTGTTGGGCCTTTATTTTATTTATTTATTTAAATGTAGTGCTGAGAACTGAACCCAGTGCCTCACAAATGCTAGGCAAGCTCTTTATTACTGAGCTACTTAAGACATTACATGTATGTTACACTATGTTGAGCTCTTTCCCTCTCTCTTGGATTGATCAAAATATTTAATAGTGCCTGGTGTGGTGGTGCACACCTGAATCCCAGAGATTCAGGAGGCTAAAGCAGAAGGATTGCAAGTTCAAGGCCAGTCTCAGCAACTTAGTGAGACTCTGTGTCAAAAAAATAAATAAAAAGGACAGGAGATATAGCTCAGTGTTAATGTGCCTCTGACTTCAATCTTTAGTACCAAAAATAAATAAACAAATAATAGTTTACCATAGAGTGTTATATACATTCGAAATAGTAGAAAAACTCTTTCTATATGCATATATATATAATTATTTATAATCAACTAATTTAATTTAAGGAATTTAACAATATATATCAGCATAAAAGCATATTTTCTCTTTGAAAAGTATTTAATAAATATTCATATTCTAATTCATTCTACGCTGATTTGATTATTTTATAAGTGTTTAGATAAACTGCAATAATTACTAGTTAAGCCTGGAGGATAATAACATAATAAAGTTCATGTAGTTTGGCTTTAGAATTCTACCTAGAATTCATCAGTCAATACCTAATTATAAGTACATTGGAGTACCTCAACTCTACAATTTGAAAAAAAGAATCCATTAAAACAATGATGGAATTAAGTTAGGATCAACTGCAAACCACTTAAATATTTTATGTTAATAAAATAAAAAGATAAAATGACATCAATGGAGACTACTAGTCATAGCTACTAAATTTGTCCCCCTCAAAGTTATAAATACTAATAAAACTAACAACATCATCCACAAAATTTCCCTTTAACTAAAACTTCATCAAATAAAACCACTTCTGTGTAATTTAAGCTTAAGAGGTAAGGACTGACAAAACACAGTTACCCTTACTTCAAGCTTTCACATATGAAAGTCTATATCATTTCAATGCAAAAAAAATCAATCTGTGCTATAATATTAGGACTTGGACCATATTGTCTATTTTGATCAATATTATTTAAACACAGACTATCTTGTGAAACTTGAAATGCCATGGGCTCCACAACATGAGATAGTAACTATTCGCTATAAAAGCTTGTTTTCTATTTTAAAATAATAGATTTACATAAATATGAATTTTCTAAGATCAAAGTGAGTGGCAGGTAAGTTTAAATTTGCCTCTACATAGTCTATTTTTTTTTGAAAAGTGGCAAGAAAGCTGGTAATTTCATTTCTACTCAGAGAGATGATACTTGCCCACTTGCCACCTGCTCAGTGTCTTGGACCCACTGTCTGGAAACCAGTTCAGTTCCAGTGTCACCACACTGACTGGTCTGCCAGCTCAGCTCAGCTCACCTTCCCTGATGTGCCTTTTTGGCTGAGCTATTTTTCAAATTTATTTTTTATTCATTTTAATTAGTTATACATGACAGTAGAATGCACTTTGATGCATCATATATAATAGAATATAATTTCTCATTCTTCTGGTTATGCATGATGTAGAATCCTACCAGTTGTATATTTATATATGTACACAGGGTAATAATGTCTGATTCATTCTACCATCCTTCCTACTTCCAATACCCCTCCCCTACCTTATTTCTTAATTCTATTAGAAGGTGTCATTTCTGGAACACCTGCTAAGTGTTTAAATTCCCACCAAAGCCTTATGTGGAAGATCCTATTATGATGATAGTTTTATAAGGACAGACTTTGGTGGCTTAGACAGGTTAAGTAACTTGCAAAGGGGCAAACTAATAAGTGGCACCTACTTCAGAATTTGTATTCCTAACTCATGGACCTCTATTTAATTACAGTCGTTCTTTCATTGTTTGGTGAGATCTTAAATTATATCCCAAATCCTTTTCAATTATTTGGGGGTTATTTCTCTGTTGCTTTGTGGAAACAAAAGTTCAACTGCATCCTCAATTTAAAAGATCCTTTGGATCTTATGATTCAACACATGTTCTTAAAGTCTTCAGAGAAAGCGGGATGCCCTCCAGGAGCCTAGTGTCTTTGCAAGGGTATGCTCCAGGTAAAGGGTTTATAGAACTACTCCCTCCAGGAAGGGAGGAGGAAATGGCAAGGTTTTCTCCAAGCCCTTCTCCCCACTCTCTCTACTTCCCCACCCTCCCACAAGCTTACCTTGGTCAGGAAGGGGTATTCTGAGAAAAATCAAAAGGAAAAGTCATGTCCGGGTTCAGGCTGCTCCGATGCACCCATTCACCTTTACTGCCAATGGGATTCCGCTTTCTAATAATTTGCCCTCAACCTCACCCCAGAAAGTGGACTAGAGGGGTTCTTTGCCCGACCCCCATTTTCACCTGTTGTTCACCCTGTGAGCGGGAGGAGCCTTTTCACCGCAGTCCTTGGGCTGAACTTGCACGGGAGAGTTTGTTCCTGGACTGGGTCGGAGGCTGGCTGCGGGAGACAGTGCTCTCCTGTCTCTGCCTGTCTGTTCTGGGGCTCCTCCAGTCACTCACCTGCAGGGGAGGTCTGAGACCAGCGTGGGCGTCGCGCGTGCTCCCTGAGCATGGCTCGGGGCTCCGCGCTTGCAGTGGCCCCCACGCAATTAGCAACCCGGAGAAGCTATTAATTATTGCTTTTTTCTATCACTGCAGGCAAGTGTGAGAAACCTGAGCCACTCCCAGCGCCTCGGTGCATGTTGGGAGTGTTTACTTTCTTAGAAACAGCTGATAGGTACACTCCTTCGCTCCCTGACACACTTCTTAAGTGAGCTGACATTCTGGGTGACGCTTGAACCACGGAGCTGGACGGATTTTAATCTCCATTCTATAGTCCAGCTGGACTCTAGTTGAATGGCTTGTGAGAAATGACGCTGACCAGGACTGAACACCATTATTCACATCTTTCCTTTTAAAATTTTCTCTTTGAATTTGAAATTCTTATTTTTTTTTTCCTCTTGGTGTTTTGCCACCCAGTTTCCCAGCCAGCACCTTTGCACCCACAAGCAGCTTGCCACACCTCTGCAGCTTTCCCAACCCACATACCTGCAGGCCTTCCACCCCTGTGGCTCTGATTTAGTAGGTCTTGGGTATGTTGTGCGCTCATCCATATATTAAATATCGCCACAAAAGAATCTGGTCGACATCAAAGTTTGAAAACGATTTTAATAAAGTACAACCGAAGAGATAACTAATAACAACTAAGTGGATATATTCAAAAGGTCGGATAGTTATCTATTTAGCCAGCGGTGTGCAAAGACCAGGAACTGTGAGATTTATCATTCTTTGAGCAAATAGGTTTACTGAATCATAATGAAAGCTTTTGCAATCTTACATAAGGACAGGTGTGACCAGCTATAACTTGTATTAGTTTGATCGTCACATTGGCCCCACGTTCCCTGGTGTGTGGTTGGTGGTATAGACTGACCTTTGGATGGTGACTAACAGGACCTGCAGTGTTTACAGCTCCCAGGTTCCGGAATGCATGTTCAAATGCATGCTCTATCAGTGTTGTCTATACTCAGAGGGGATCATTTGTTTATTATCAGCAACTGGGACATTGTTTTTTGCTTTTTATGTACAAGCATCTTTGAAGGTTTTATTTTGATTATTGTCTGCCAACTGGTTTCCTTTAGTTAGAGGCTCAGTGACTCGTCTTGTTTTTGAATGCTATAGTAAATAGGCCATTTTTTATTTTGGAATATGAAGAGTATATAGTTACACATGTGCAGTGTAGAAAATTTATAAAACAGAAATGTAAAAAAAAAAACCCTACAATTTCCCTCACAAATATAAGTCATATAAGCAATTTGGTGAATGTCACTCTGTAGATATTTACCAAAATACTGCTACATTCAGTTCATTGTTTTATAACCTGCTTTTATCTCATAAAAGATATTCTGAGCAATTTACCATATGTCAAGGCAGTTTCTTCCTGCAATATGATTTTAACTAGCTGCACTGTAATACAGCATATGCATATACCACTATTTCATCAGTTCCTTTTTGTGAAAAAGTTGTACTGCTAAACAACATTCCAGCAAATGTTTATATATAACTACATACAACCATGATTATGACTTTTACATGTATTTTAAAATTTGCCAGATGAAAGAGGATGTACATTTTAAAAAAATTTTTCTCATCAAAAATCCTTGTCAATTTTATACTCCTAAGGCAACTAACATTAATTGTAATACTTTTTTAAAAAACAGTTACTGATTTGAAAGGTTAAAAATCTGTATTATATTTTAATATGTAACTTATTGATTATCTGTAAGATTGAACTCTTTATTTAGATACATCTTGCATTTTTGCTTTTTTATTTATTGTATTCTTTGCTCATCTTTTTCATATTGATTTGTAAGATGTGTTTATATATTAAGTATATCAACTCTTCATTGTATTTGCTATGACTTTATTTCCCATGTTGATTACCTTAGTCTTAATTGTGTTTTTTTTTCTCGTGGGGGTGATGATTGGGGGGTACTGGGGATTGAACTCAGGGGCACTCGACCACTGAGCCACATCCCAGCCATATTTTTTTGTATTTTTATTTAGAGACAGGGTCTCAATGAGTTACTTAGCACCTCATTTTTGCTGAGGCTGGCTTTGAACTTGCGATTCTCCCACCTCAGTCTCTGGAGCTGCTGGGATTAATTATGGTATTTTGGACATAGAAAAGATTCAAAATTTAAAGTCAAATACATTATTTTTCTTTATCAGTGATTCCTTAGTTTTATAAAAAGCTTTTCCATCTCTAGATAAATATGTATATAAATGTGTGTGTGTGTGTGTGTGTGTATCCCTTCTAATGTTTTGAGAGATTATTTATTCATTAAATTGAACCTTTCAACCCATCTGGACTTTATATGTTAAAAGCTGCCGCAGTCTGGCTGGGCACAAATGCCGCAGTCTGGCTGGGCACACAATCACGAGCCACCACACAGCTTGTAGATTCAAACAGCAACTCTTTATTCCCGAACTCACACCAGCCGTATACAAACACGTTCTGGGGAAATCCACGTTCTCTGCCCAAATCCACGTTCTCTCCCAAATTCACCTTCACTGGGCTTCTGTCTCCCAAAATATACTGTCTGAATCCCGTGAGAACTCAAGGGGAACTTAGGCAGCAGGATACGCCCTATTCCCAGCAGGAATAATCTTAAACCTTAAACCTGGAACCTAAACTGGGAACGCCCTAAACCCGATTATGTTAAACCGGGAACACCCTAATCCGCCCTGGTCCTTGAGCAGGGTCAACTACATTCAATGTCACTGCAAAATGTCAGCAACATGGGGTACGCTGGCAAGGAAATTGTCATACCTACTTGGCTAATGGCTCCCAGCAAAAAGCCATGAAATGGAAGTTTTCACTGGTCTATTAGGCAAGTTACATTTATCAAATAACTATAAATTATAAACTCCATGAAGTTTAGGACTCTGTCTACCTCATTCTCTATTTTATCTCCTGAGTTTAGCACAGTCATTGGAAGATTCAAGTTTGCTCAGGCCAAATGTTTAACCAGAACTCATGATCCCTTCCTTTCTTTCTTTCCATGCCCAGTAAATGAGCCAGTCTTGCTGTTGTACCTCCACTGGTTCCACCCCACATCTGGCCTACAAATGGCCTCCTAATTGATTTCTCTTCCCCAACTCTGTCCTATGAGAGGCAATTCTTCATCCAGACAGCATAATCTTTTGTAAACAATATTTAGACCATAACATCACTCTGATTTTCTTTTCTGAGAACTTCTCTAGTGGTTGTCCCATGTAACTTGAAGAAAGCCTAAATCTGAACTCCTTCCTGTGGTCTACAATTCCCTGCAGGACTTGGCTCCTTCCTATTTGACTGTATGGATTCTCTGATTCTTGGCCTCCCTGGTACTCACTTTACACTTACCTATTTGTCCTATTTGTCTTTTTTTTCCTAGAATAGACCGACACTTGTTTCTGCCTCACCATCTTGCCCCCACCTCCACCCCAGAAAGCTCTGCTCTGGTCAAAGCTGGTTTATTTTTATTTTTCTGTTTTTTTTTTTCTCTCAAATATTAAATCCTCAGAGAGACTTCCATTACCATTTTTCCTGTACTTACGGTGGTTATCACCAGCTGAATGTAATTTTTTTTTGTTTGGGGCTAGTTCTTTATCTTACCTCCCCTCTCACTGAAATATCAGTTCTAAGAGATTAAGGACTTTGACCTCTAGGTTCACTGCTCTATCCCAGTATCTAGAACTATTCTAGCCCCTTGTCAGAGGCCCAGGGAACACTGCACTGGCTCATAAATAAATAATGATGACTTAACAAATATGTGTTGTGTCAATTAATATAGATTATAGTTTTTCCTTATTTTAAAATGACATTTCCATCAAATAATAAAGGCATATATTTTTAACATGTTTCTAGTACTTGTATCCAACTGACCTACATACCTACATTGTCATCCATTTCATATTGCCAGTTTTATAATTTAATATCTGACAGATTAATCTGATCATTATTTTTCCCCTAAAATGTTCTGGATTAATCTTGTCATATGCCACCATAAATAGCTATTCACTCTAGGATACTAATAATATTTATGCTTACATTTAGTGACTTTCCCATAAAACATTGTCACTGGCAGATTTTCCTAGGTCAATTGTCTAATCTATATTACCAATTGATACCTTCAGGTTCAGGAGGGAAAGGCTTCTAAAGTAGAGGTTTTTCTTGGTTGTAACCTTCTTTTAGGGTACTGAAATGAGTGTTGGATTTACCACTCTCATTTTGTTCATGTCTGTTTCCTTTGAAGGACTTTCTTACATTGATTCTAGGCGCGCCCATGTGACTTACTTTATCCAATGGGCCAGTACAAAGCAAGGAGTTTAAAACCATTTATGCATTGGACTTTTTCTTTTGTTGCTCTTAAAGTTTCCAAACACCATATGAACCTAGGCTAATCTATGGAATGATAAAGACTCTTGACACAGGTGCCCCATTACTCCAACGAATAGCCTAAAAGTAGAGCCCTTAAGCTAACTGACAGCTGATTAAAGATTCATAAATGAATCCAGCTAAGAACAGCAGAAAAACTGCCCAGCTCAGCTTAATTTCATATCGCCAACCCAACAGAAACTTGAACCACATTAGTGGTTGTTATTTTACGCTACTAAGTTTTGGGGTGGTGTTACTCAGCACAAACTAGCTGATACATCTGGTGTGTTTTTCACATACACATATATTCATGTACACAGAAACATACATTCACACCAATATATTACTACTTGGAAAGTAAGAGAAATGTTTGGATCATAATGTCTCCATACCACACATACAAATGGATCAGAAAAGAAAGAGATTTGAGTTATCATCAGGTTGGGTCATTTCCACAAACCACTAAATCACTCCTGAAAAATATTTGTAGATAATTATATCTTGAAAGAAATAAATGGAAAACAAGCAATTATCTGTTTTAGCAACATATGATCAAATTGCAGTAGGCACTTGTGTCCGTGTAATTTGTGACCTTATATTTCATTTCAAAGCTGAGGCTGTAATAAAAGCCTAGATATCAAGAGAAGTGTAAAAGGAAGCAGAGTTGCTCTGGACAATGAGGGAACTTCCATAAAAACCTAACTGGAAATTATCTACATTCGGAAGCCCTTTTTTATCACAAGACAACATAATGCTTTATTTTTCCAATATGTAAAGCTTAAAGTAAATATATTTTACAATTGGGAATTTTTGCCATAAAATTTTTAGTAAATTGTAACAACTACAACAGATTAATTCTCTTGGGGAAAAAAATCCCAGCATTTTTGCAGAACTTGAAAAATAAATATCACTTCTTGTTTCCATTAAGGAACATTTGTTTTTCCTATGAAAACAAATGTAGAGTTTGATTTTTTTAAAAGAAATGTCTTTGTTGATAAAATAAAGAAGGAGAAATTTTCTTTAAAAATTTTCCCACAACTCCATTAAAGCAATGCTATTATTTATGTATAGGTTATTTAAAACTTTTTGATAGTTGATGGATTTCTTAAAAGCTTCATCCTTTTGTAGTTATATTATAGGACTGAACAGTGGCTTCTAAGTGAGGCCATTATTTGTCTGATGAAGATAAATGCTACACATCTGTTTTTATAGTTTGAACAAGGAAAAATAATTGTATTAATTGAGAAGTGATAAAAATAACTTCCATTTTGAAAGCATTTTTCTTTCTCTTGTAACAAATAGTTTCTTATATTTAGCATAGTCTTGTTCTCAATAATGTACTGATCAGGGGATAAAAGTACAGATTAGTCATTCATTGAAAAATTACTCTGTGCCAGGCAGAGGCAAAGATGGTATACAAACCAAGATGAAATCTCAACCCCTGAGGAGCTCACAAGACAAACTCGTCAGTCTTCTCTATCAGAGAAGAGAAGAGATTTAAAAGCATGCACACATTCAAAATTCAGTGACAGCAAGAAGCATGGGGCCCAATTGTGCTCAGAGAGATTTTAAGAGACAGAAGGAGAAATTGTTTGTTTGCTTTTTAACCAAAAGTGTTCTTTTTAACCATAGAGAATCATTTTCATATAGATGAAATGAGCAGTAATCTTTCTCCCACCCCCAAAGTGACTGCCTTTTAAAGTTAACTGTGTGTACAAACATAAAGAAGTCCAGTGAAATGGGATTCCTCTTTTTCTAAATATAGCATTTAGCAATTTTCATTTTATTCATTTTCTATTGAATCATTGATTTCTTTTTAAAAATAAACTGTGTATATTTGACTCTTACAACATGATATTATACAATACATATAGATAGTAAAATGCTCATATAGTGAAGTAAATGAAAATATCATCATTCAGTCACTTTTTGTGTGTGTGGCAAGAGCCACTAAAGAACTTATTTAACAAAAACTCTAAATACAATAAATAAGCTTATTAACTGTCATCCTCACATTGTACATTAGATAGTGAGTCTTGTTCATTATCTGTAACTGGGTAGCTTAGTCTACATCATCTCTTAATCTCTTTCCCTCTTAGTAAATGCTGTTTTTTTTTTTCCCACTCTCTCTGCATTTTGGTCTCCTTTGCTTTTTTCTTTTTCTTTTCTTTTCTTTTCTTTCTTTCTTTTTTTGGTACCAAGGATTGAACCCAAGGGAGCTTAACCACTAAGCCATATCCCCACCCCCTTTTTATATTTTATTTAGACAGGATCTCACTGGGTTGCTTAGAGCCTCACTAAATTGATAAGGCTGACTTCAAACCTGCAATCTTCCTGCCTCAGCCTCGAAAACCGCTGGGATTGCAAGCATGCACCACCTCACCTGGTTGCTTTTTCTTTGATTCAACATGTGAGTGACATCACACAAGATTTTGCTTTCTGTATCTGATTTATTTCACTTATAAAAATGTCCTCCAGGTCCATCCATTTTGTGCTATTTTTTCAAGACTGAATAATATTCTGTTGTGTCATTTCCTTTATCCATTCATCCTATGGACATTTAGATTTTACAATATCTTGGATATTGTCAATAATGCCTTCATTAACATGGAAATATAGATATATTGACAAGGTAGTGATTTCATCTCATTTAGTTTTATACTGAGGAGAAGGATTGCTAAGTCATAATGGCAGTACTATTTTTAATTTCTTCAGGAACCTCTGTGATGTTTTCCATAATTACTGTGACCAATCTACAGTCTAACCAACAACATCGGAGTGCTTCCTTTGCTTTATTCTTGCCAACATTTATTATCCCTTGTCTTTTTGTTAATAGCCATGCTAGCAGGTGTGAGATGATACCTCATGATGATTTTAATTCACATTTTCCTGATGATTAATGATGCTAAGCATTTTCTGACATACCTCTTGGTCATGTTTATGTCATCTTTTAAGAAATGTCTATTTATGTTCTTTATCCATTTTTAAATCGATCTATTTGTTTCTATACTATTGAGTTGTAATAGGTAATAGCTGTTTATAAATTTTGGATATTAACATCTTATCACATATGTGGTTTAGAAATAATACTTCTCCTCAGTCTATATATTACTTCTTCTTCTTTTTTTTTTTTTTTTGTATCAGAGATTGAACCCAGGGGCACTTAACCTGATCCACATCTCTGGTCTCACTAAATTGCTTAGGGCCTTGCTAAATTGCTGGCCTTGAACTTATGATCCTCTTTTCTCAGCCTCCTGAGTCTCTGAAATTAGAGGTGTGAGCCACCAGGTCCAGTCCATAGATTGCTTTGTAATTTTGTTGATTGTTTCCTTTGCTGGGCATAAGCTTTCAAGGTTGTTGTAGTTTCATTTATTTATTTTTGCTTTTGTAGCATAGGCTCTTGGTGTGTGTGTGCATATATACATATATGTATATATGCACACACATCATATATATCATTGCCAAGGCTAATGTCAAGGAGCTTTGCCTGTTGATTTCTAGGAGTTTTATGGTCAGGCCCTACATTTAGGAATTTTATACATTTTGAGGGGTTTGTGTGTGTGTGTGTGGTATTAAGGGTCCATGCCAGGTGTACAGTGGCTGACACCTGTAATCCCAGCAATTTCAGAGGCTGAAGCAGGAGGATCACAGGTTCAAACTCAGTCTCAGAACTTAGTGAGGCCCTAAGCAACTTATCAAGACCCTGTCTCAAAATAAAAAATATAAAGGGCTGGGCATGTGGCTCAGTGGTTAAGTGCCCCTGGGTTTAATCCCTGGTGCTAAAACAAACAAAACCAACTACCATATGATCCAGTTCTACTCCTGGGTATATACCCTAAGAAAATGAAGTCAACATGTAGAAGAGATAGCTGCATACCCATGACTATTGCAGCAATAGTCACAGTTGCCAAGATATGGTATCAGCCTAGATGCCCATCAACAGATGAATGGATCTAGAAAATATGGTACATATGCCTATTATATATGTACACACAATGAAGTATTATTCAGCCATAAAGAAGAATTAAATAATTCTTCTTTTGCAGGAAAGTGGATAGAACAGGAGACCATTATTTGAATGAGATAAATCAAACTCCGAAAAGTATGTTCCCTCCACACATTGAGGCAAGAGAGGAAGTAAAGGAACTTCATGGCCATTAAGGAAGAGGAAGGGGGCTGGAAAGAAGAAAAAGGGGAAGATATTGGGGTATTGGGGAGTAAAATTGATCAAATTGTGTTTTTTCTATGTACAAGTAGGCCACAGTGAAACCTATTATTCTGTATAATTGAGATGTGCTTATAAAAAATAAAAATAAAAAAAGAGATTTATACAGCACCAGTATAATAATGGAGTATTCTGAATTTGACATTTTACCTCTACATTTGAGCTTTGTACTTTCATATGTTTTTTATGATTATAATCCGCATTCTTGTTTTCCAGTTGAGGAGCTCCCTTAAGCATTTCTTGCCAGGTAAATCTGGTGGTGATGAATCCTCTCAGCTTTCGTTTATCTTAGAAACACTATTTCTTCTTTATTTCTGAAGGCCAACTATGCCGAGTAAAGTATTCTTGGCTGGTAGTTTATTGCTTTATTTTTTCCTTTTAGCATTTTACATACATCATCCCATTTTTCTCCTGTTCTGGAAGGTTCTTCAGAAAAATCCACTGATGATTATCTCAAGTGAAAAAAGCATCACATTGTCACATGATTTCTTTCTTTCTTTCTTTTCTTTTGGCTTCTACATTAAAACTTCTCTTTGTTTTTTGGTGTTTTAATATTAATGTACCTTAGTAAGAAATCCATAAACTTTTCTTCAGTATTTTTTTAGTCTTTTTTTTCTTTTTCACTTCTGAAATATTTCATGAAGATCTGTTTTCAAGTTCAAAGATTCTTTCTTTTGCTCGGTCTAGTCTGTTATTGAAGCTCTCAATTGTGTATATTTTTTTAACTTTCACTCATTGATTTCCTCAGCTCCAATATTTCTATTTCTTTTTTTATATCCATTATTTTGTTGAGTTTCTTATTTGGATCATAAATTGTTTTTCTTGATTTTATTGAATTGTCTATCTGTATTTTCTTGTATCTCAGAGTTTTCTTAAGATCATTATTTTTGAATTTCTTTTAAGCTGTTCATAAATATTCATTTCTTGGCTATTACTAGAGAATTACTGTGTGGTGTTCCTTTGGTAATGCCATGTTTTCATTTTTAAAATTTTTTTTCAGATTTCTTTTGTTTCTGTGTTGACATTTGCACATCTGGGGAACAGTAATTTCTTCCAAACTTTATAGAGTGGCTTTCATAGGGAGAGACTTTCACCCACAGATCAGTCCCAGGATGTCAGAGGGGAAAGATCTTATGGCTCTCGTTGCAAGTGAATGCTATGGTGGGGCCTCTGTATAGCTTCTTCAGCTGTGATATATGTCAGCAATAGTTGTGGCCTAGGCTCCAGGAGTTTGTGACAGTGGTGGCAGCAACATTTGCTATTAGAGCCCTCAATGGAAAGAGCTTGTGGAGTCTTCCTGTTTCCATCTTCCCAATAATGGGGAGTCTTAGTTGAGGGGATCCTTCTTGGTGTCAGGTCTGACTTGGCTCCTGAGCAGCAGCAATGGTGCTGGAGTCCAGTGCACAAACGCTCAGAGTACCCATGGAGCTGGGGTCCTGGGCTCAGGGTCTCACACAAATATGATGGCAGCTGGGACTCAAGGTGAATGTTTATTTTCCAAGGAATGGGTAGGGGGAGATTGTCCACAAAGCTGGGGTCTATAATTCCAAGGCACACTCCATCCAACCACTTGGGCCTAAGAGGCTGGGTTGTAGTTAGGAGCCTGATCCTGGGAGGCGTGGTGTGGCACTATTCTAACTCTGGAGAAGGAGTTCTGTGGACCTTTGGGCTCTGGGAGCAGGGCATGATTGCAATTCAAGAAACACAGCATCTGGGGCACAATAGCAATTTAGGTTTCAGGGGATGAAGTGATGTAGTGCTGACTCTGGACCCTGAGACAGTAGGACACATTAATTTTTCAGGCTCTTAGAGAACAGGTACAGTGATAGCAAGGGTCTCAGAGTGCTGGAACTCAGCTGTGACTTGAGCCCTGGGGGGAAATAAGCAATGCAATAGTGTCTCCACTCTCCAGGAGGCAGGGTGCCTCAGCAATTCTGATTTGGGGTGGTGGTGGGGTTAGTACAATTCCAGGAAAGCAGTGTGCTACAGTTGTTTAGCCTAGAGGGCAGGGGGTCCAAGTTCAGCCAATGCTGTTTTCCTTGACATGAAGGGTACAACATTGGCTAAGCCCTGGGAGGCATGGCTATTGGTTCAGTCAAGGTGGGCACTGTTTTAACTCCAGTGTTAGCTTTGGGTGGCCAAGGCACCATTGTCCTGGGAGGCAGAGCACCAATTCAGGTCCAAAGGTGCAGGCCAGTACACAGTGTCTGAGAGGAGTAGGGCACAGAAGCTTGCCTCAAGGAACAGAGTGTGGCAGCACTGCATATGGTGTTATGGATGGATGTTAGGCCACAAGGTAGGGCAAAACCTCAGGCATGGATGAGTGCAATGGTGAATCCTTCCCAGAGGACACATTCTAGCAGTGATCTGGTTCCCAAGATGGTGCAGTGCAATTGCAGAGTGGGCTGTAGGGGTAGGAATACAGTCTTGGCTCCTTCTGTATGGGAATAGCTGTGTGGATATCAGGCAGCTTCCTCTGCTGGGGTTGGGTCCTATGAGGAGACTCCAGTGATGGGGATTGTGATTTGTTTCTTTGGCTGTCTTTGTGAGAGGGACAAGCACAAGAGACTTCTGGTCAGCCATCTTGCTCTTGCCCATTTTGATTTGTATTTGATTCTGTTCCTCCATTCCTTCTCCTTCAATACACACATACCCTCACATGCACACACAGAGACACATACACCTTAGTATCATAGAAGATATCTCTTAAAGTTTGGGAAAAGAATTAAACAAATAGATAATAATAATACCATATTATATAAAACTTTTAATTCCAATGCCAATGGCTTATAAGCAATTAAGATCAATGCACATATACCTGAACATCATCAGTTGAATGACATTGAAAGTCAAGCAGTAACCTGAACAGTTCTTTAGGGATGAATTGTTATAGTGAGTATATTTCCAATTAAAAAACTGGAATACTTGGTCTGACTTCTGGATAGAAAGACATAAAGTTAGAATTTTCCCTAGGAAGTCATGGATATGTGAATGTTAAACAAACAACAGTCTCATTAATGCAGACTGCATATGGTGTTCTGTATTCATTCCTTCATTCTTGCCCTAATTGTAAGAGATCTAAATAATAACAGCTCCCACATATTATACAGACTTTATTGAGTTGATACTCTACTATCTCTCTCTCTCTCTCTCTCTCTCTCTCTCTCACACACACACACACACACACTCATTTTAAGTGTGCAGTTTTGACTTTTAATGAATATATATAGACATTATAACCACTGTCATCAAGATAAAGATCATTTCTGTCACCTCAACATTTTTCTATGTATTCTCTTGTAATCTCCCTTATGTCTAGGTGCAGGCAATGATAGTAAAAATGGAAAGAATTTCATAGCCAGATTGTATGGATAAACTTATACTGCTTGTCAATATGAAATGAAGAAGTTAGGAAGAGAAATATGCTGAGTATTTTTCTTTAATCTTCTCCTTGAACAATTATATTTTTTATTTTGTACTAAGTTTATTAAGTTTAGTTTACATACAATAAACTGCACATATGTAAAGCATACAATTTTTTTTTGTGTGTGTGTATACACCCACACATATCACAATCCTGAAATCAATATCACAATCAAGGTAATGAACATGTCCATTACTCCTAGAAGTATTCTCACTTCCTTTTGTAATCCTGACCTCCTCCATTTATCCAGCAGTATATGATCATGAAATCGACACACTGCTCACTGTACCAAGAATGCGACTTTGCCCAGCAGTATATGAGAATCCTAATTATTGTACACTTTGGTATGAGTAGCCTTTTTAATTTTATTCATTCCATTAAGTATGTAGTGGCATCTCATTGTGGTTTTAATTTTCATTATTCTAATGACTAATTATGTTGTGTATGTTTTATGTAATTTTTTGAAATCACATATCTTATTTNAAAAAAAAAAAAAAAAAAAAAGAAAGAAAAAAGAAAAAAAAGAAGAAAAGAAAGAAAAAGAAAAAAATAGAATTGGGAATAATCATTACCTTCAAAATGCAAATAATAATTTATGCTTTGTTGTGAGTTAGCATTTGAAAATTACTTGGCACAATGTAGGCATTCAATAATGTTTTTTTAAAAAAACCTTTATTTTAAGGGATAATATAAAATCAGTTTCTTATATTACTTCCAGGTAATTATTTAGTGAAATACTATTAATTTTCTTTATGCAGGAATAAGTGGGAGGGGGAATACAAAGAGGGGAGAAAGTTTGATTGAGAGAAACAATGAAGAAAGAGGTATGTGGCTTGACATAGTCCTTCTTGTATTCATATGAGTCAATAGTCCCTTCCATTAGATATAACTAGTTTTCTTACTTTTTAATTGAATTTCTTACTCATTTAAATTACTCATTTTGAACTTTTAAAAGCTAAGTCCAAATGTTCTAGCTAGTTTGTAGTGTGGCAGAAAGAACACTAGAGACAGGAGATGTGATGTGATTTAAATTCAGGTCCTACTCTTACTGGATTTGCTACCTTGGTTACTTAACTGTTTGAAGCCCTAGTTTCCTCATCTGTAAAATGACAGTTTGATAGTATTACACAGGAGATGAGAGTGAAACACACACACACTACATGCCTGGCATATACAGGTATACAATGAATGGCCACTGTGACTGCTCTTTACTGAAGTGTGAGAAGCAGAGGATAAAGATCTTGAAAGCAAGAAATATGTGCTTCCAGGACTGAATGTAAGAGTCATAACTGAGGGATGGAGCTAAAGGAGAAAAACGTAGACTGTGGAAGGATGAAAACTATTTTAGAAGAAAGGTTGGTTTGAAGTTTTGTCCTTTCATTGTGACTTAAATACCATTGTAATCTGATCTAGTTCTATTATCTCTACCTGTGGGACTGATAAAGATGGACTGAGGGCAACTGAAATTGAATGTGTATGTGGGGGGAGAATAGGAAGAATGGGGCCAGGCCAACACCACAGATTTCTAGATAGAGAGAGAGAGAGTTATGACAGAGACTGAGACAGAACATCTCCACAAGTTCAAAAGTTCAAAGATCTTGCAATATCATTCACCCCGAGCCCTGTGCTTTGCAATCATGTTGGGGTTGTCAAGTGCCAGGCTCCATCTTCTTGGCATTGCTTTATAGGTTTTTAATTTAAAATTGATTTCTTTTCCTAAACTCATGTGGGTATGTGGGATGCAACATAACATAATATTAAGAGATTAGTCTTTGGGCCTAGACTGAACTGAGTGTGAACTGCGGTTTTGCCAGTTTGGGTAACTTAATGAACACAATCTGTGTTATTGAGTCCAAGCCATGTCTCTGGTATTGCTCTAATTTCTAACAATATGATAGTCAGCAAGATACTCTATGGACCTCAGAATATCAACTGGGGAATCAATAATCCTTTTCAAATGACATTGACGAATGTATAATTACACATTTACATCAGTTCTGTGAATTAGGAGTGCGTGTGTGTATGCAGGGAGCATTATAGTCAGAAAAAGCAGCATGTACAAAGACCTGTGGCAGGAAAGACCAGAGAAAATGAAAAGACTTGGATAAAGCAAGTATAGCTAGAATGGAGGCAGCAAGGGGAGAATGCAGACGCCTCCATTTCCTGGTGTGTGGATTGGGGATAACACTCCACAGGGTCATTTTGTGGATCAGTGAGAACACATGACACTGTCCAACCAATAGTGACTACTCATTAAATGGTGACTCCAATTGTCATTATGTAATTACTGCAGATGTAAAGATACTTCCNGGGGGGGGGGGGGGCAGCTCTTCTCCTGTCTAATTTCATATATGAATCTCAATCCACAACCACCTTACCAGCAGCTCCAAGGCCCTAGTATTCACCATAGAAGAATTAAGGCCTGAGGAGAAGGGAAGGAAGATAGCAGGAATAGGAGTTTGGAAACAAGTATATTCATTGTGCTGGGAAGTTTAGATTTTTTTTATCCAGATTCAGGTCCTGAGACCGCTTTGCTTGCAGAAGGCTGAGGTAGGCAGGTACTCAAGATTTGTTTCCAGGCTTCAGGTTTCTGAGTAATTTTGCCTTTGGGTGAACAAAAAGGAATTTACTGACACATCAACACCTCTCCTCCAAATTCCATGTTAGCAGTTATCAGCTTTTGAATTGCAGGTTCCTACTGGTAGAACTTTCTGGAACCTGAAGCTGTAAGGGTCACATTTCCATTGCCATCTTGTAGCCAGAAAGGTTCTTGCTTCCTGTTGATCTCTCCCAGTGAGGGCCTTGGTTCTTTGCCAGTCTTTTATAAATTTGGAGAACCGGAAGCTGTAGGAACCTGTAGTCTGCACTGTTGAACCTGCAGTTTCAGGATACACATCTCTCCTTTCTACCTGTCCTTACTTCAGACCTATTCATGGCTTTTCACACTGAAAACTTCAACCCAGCCTTTTTACACCTCTGAAAGTTGCCATGTTCTTAACTTTATTAGGTCTAACCAACCCAGAGACTACTGTAAAAGGAGGTGTGGACACTTGCACGTGAGTAAAACGTGGCTGTACCTGGGTTTAATGGTGACCTCCACAATTCCTTGGCATTTGTTCCTAACTACGTAAGAACAGAGCTCATCCCCCATGCAAAAGCCCTTCGTAGGTCTTCTAGATTTTGAGGGGAATCTTAACCCAGTCCTTCTATATTCTCCCCAACCTTCATATTAACCACCTCCACTGCTGCTGGGTTCTTTAGGGAGAGGGTGACTGATGTCCAGACCTGAGCCTGGGGTGCTTTATCCTGAGGCCTCCCAAACTGTCAACCCTGAAGGGGCCAAAGGGTCACACACATCCATGAGAAGAAGAATCCTCTTCCCCTCAGTCAAGCTGCAAAGGCCCACATGTCTTGCTCCTGTGTGAGGCTTCAGTCCTTCCTGGGGAAGACTCTTCCCTCCCTACACTTCACACTGCATAGCTGAAGGCCTATGAAGTGAAGCTCAGTTTAGGCAGTATATCATGCAGCTATCCAGAAAAATTCACAAGGCATACTAAAGTGCAGTTTGAAGAAACCAAGACCAGAGTCAGAAAGGGTAGGAACGTGGGCATTATCAGACCGAGAATTTTTCTATAATTAATATATGAAGGCTTCTAGTTGAGGCAATATTGTCTTGTCCTTGGATTTTGAAGAGTTTAATAATGGGTCTACCCCTTCTATTCTGTTCCACTCCCAAAGTCTATTCTCAGCACTGTAGCCAAAGTAGTCATTTTGAGATAAAAGTTTCGTCATTTCAGTCACACTGTTTTTAAAAGCTCAAATGGCTCCCCATTTCACTCACAGTGGAAGTCAAGGTCCTGACAATGGCCAAGGCTCTAACTTGGTCCTCACTGAATAGCTGAGCATGTTTTCTAGTACTTTCCCTATTTCTCAGTTGGTTCTAGCCACATTGGCCTCTTGCCCTTCCTCAGGAGCTTACAGTGCTGTTCCATCTGCCTTACACATATTTCCTCCAGATGAGACATACACATGGTTTATCTCCAATTCCTGCTGAATTGTCATCTTCAGAGAGACTTTCCCTGACCACGCTGCTTAAAGTTGCAGCCCCAGCCCTGCACTGCCTACAACGTTTCCCTGATGTATTTTCTCTATAGAAATCATTGCTCTTTAATTTTTCTATTTGTATATTGTCTAGCTCCTTTCAATAGAATATAAACTTCATAAACACAGGGATTTTTGTCTTTTTCACTGCTGCAACCTTAGTGGTTACCATTGTATCTGGAGTACAGTGAACATTCACAAATAATTATGGATTGATTGAATGAATAAATGCCAACAATTATATCTGTTTTGGAATATACTACTAGGTGAAAGATATGATAATAAATTTTATTTTAATTTGTTCTCAAGTTATTGGATGTTTGTTAGAGAAGGAAGTGTTTTTGCTGATAATTAATTTATTTTGTAGTTTACCAGACATACAGTAAAGCCCTTTTTAAAGGTTTCTATTCATGCATATGAACCATTTTAGGATAGTATCATATTTAGGGAGTAACTCTGAACCTAACAAAAAACACGTTCTGATAGAGAATTCTAAAAGGACTATATTTCCCAAATCTTAACAGAACTGAATCATTTTCACTTTGTTCAGTTGTATGGAAGCTATAACAAAAAAGATAATAGTATCTTTTTTGCTTCAAAGAAATGTGGTATTGTCAAGGCAAATAAGCATTTGTGACTAATGTATTTTTATCAGTTAATAGTCTCTGAGACTTTTCAAGAAGAGCTTCTTGCTAAAGATCCTGGTCAATTCAGGAAAGAGGCTCAACTATATGGTGACTAAATACCCAGAAGCCCACAAGTCTTACATAAATCAAGAACCAGGATGCCAATTTCTCGAGATTCAGCTGGTCTTGGGGGTCTGCACACAGAACAGGGTACTGGTTCTCAAACTTCAGCATCTTCATTCAACGTCATCCAAGGACTTGCTAAAAACAGAAAACTGGGTCCCATGCACAGGGTTTCATTCAGTACATTCACATTAAAACCTGAAAACTTGCATTTCTAACAGGTTCCCAGGTGGTGCTGATGCTGCTGATTCCAAGACCAGACTTTGAGACAAGGTACTGAGTGCTGTTTGCTGCTTCTGTCTTTTCTGTCTGGGTACAAATCTCTCCTCCAGCCTCACAGTTGGATCCAGTGCCCAGTCCTCTAACCTTTACATCCAGGGCTGCTGCTGGTGGCTGAGCATGAAAGTTCTAGACAGTGATGAATATGAGAAAGTAAGAGTCTCACTCATTCCAGCTGAACTTTTCTTCTGCTATGAGGAGGACAGACATTTTCTATCCCCTATAAGTGGTGATGATGCCACAGAAGCACCTGTATCAAAGAATTGATTGAGCTAATTCAGTAATTCCTCAAACGAAGAAATGGTGGGGAGTGGGTTAAGCCAGTGGTCCTGTGACCTGAATGTACACATTCAGGTGATTACTAAAAATGCAGATTCCCCATTGCCTCCACCATTTCCTTACTAGGGTCCTGGTTTATTAGGTCTAGGGTACTTTAAGAGACAGCATTTTAAATAAACACACAGA
The DNA here is from genome assembly GCF_001458135.2 of Marmota marmota marmota. Lineage (NCBI taxonomy): Eukaryota > Metazoa > Chordata > Mammalia > Rodentia > Sciuridae > Marmota > Marmota marmota. Next base: position 3,481,266 of record NW_026000140.1, read on the forward strand.
TAATTTAACTAAGGCAAACAGAGGACCCACTTTAATAAATATTTTATTACGTAATTTGCTTTGTTCATTCAGATGATAGTATTCATGAAATAGAATCATGTCTAATTCTTTCAAATATGTTCTTGAGTGACCACTGTGTGCAAGCAATATTCTAGGCTTTGAAGAGGCAAGATACACCAAATCATTGTGCTCTTTCAACTAAACCCGCTCTCTGTGAAAATAAATCTGATTAATTCTTGAGGTGAATTAGGCTTTGCTGTGGTTCAGTTTCAGCCACTGTTAAGGAAATGATTATTGGCATTAATTTAAAAATATAAGAGTAAATAAAAGCACTTTCTCTGAGGAAATCCAATTAAATACCACATTAATCCATAGCAATGACACAAATTAGTGTAATACATTTTAATACATCACAGTACAATGCAGCAAAAAATATTGCAACGCATTGCTAAAATCTCACTGCCTCTTTTGTTAGTGTCAGCTCAGGTGTTGGACTGTGGCACCCTCTACTGGCAGAAACTGAAATCTTTTTTTTGATGGCTGCAGACAGCTGCACTCCCCTTAGCAAGAGAACTGTCAACAGCCTATTAGAAGGGAATGGAGCTGAGGTCCAGCTGGCTGCCATTTAATAAACTGAGCTCCTGGATTAAGAGAGTTGCTTCCACTTGAACTAGCGATAAAGCAACTAACTGTGTTATCTATACTACTGATTGTTTTTACCATATTGTTTCACCATATTTTTTTTTCTTTTAATTGGTGGGGGGCCGGTACGGGAGATTGAACTCAGGGGCACAGGACCATGGAGCCACACCCCCAGCCATATTTGGTGGTGTTTCTTGCCTGCTATGTGGGGCTGATGCATGAGGTCATCTGGCTTCACTTAGCCATCTGGAATGAGTGGATGTGGCTAATTTAATGAGCAGAGAGGCAGCTGAATATCCTGACCTACAGGGAATTGTGATGATGATTAATAGAACATAAAATGTTCTGGGGCAAAGCTGGGCCACCAGCAAGAGTAGGCTTGTGCCATCAGAAGAAACCTAGGCTGGATAATAAGGAGGCTAAGTGTAGTTGCATCTATAAAATTTTGACTTTTTTCCCAGTTTCAGACCAGAAACTATCATCAATACAAGAGCCCATGAATCGACTCAATTGTCATTCCTTAGTCTCCAAAATATATAATTGGGTTATGTATACTTGATAGTTGACTCAAATGTCATTGGTACCTACAGTAAGTTATCCCAGTGGGGAAGATAAAATAAAATTCTAAAACTCTTCCTCCAGCCCACCTACCCTTGGCAGAAACAATATATAAAAACCAGTACAGAATCCTAGAAGGAGGGATGAAAAAATTAGTTCCACTTTTAAAGGACTAAAAAACATACAGGATAGTTGTCTCCACAAACTCAACCAAGGAATTCCTCCTCTCCCAGCCCATTGCAATCACTGTGCCAGATACCGCAGATGACCCTGGCTCCATGTGCATTGTGTGAAGCCACTGATTGTTGGATGAGTGTGTTCTTTTTTATTCCCATAAAAAAATACTTCTCATTCACATAGATTGGACAACCATGGAGTGGAGAATGAAAATTGCGAAAGCCGCTGAGGTAAGCAAGGGAGCAGGAATTTTATTAAAAAAGGAAAGTGAGAGAAAGATTCAGAACTGAGAGGGGCAAGATGACCTTTAAGGCTTACAGCGCTCCTCCTTTCAAAGGCATGTAAGGAGAAGTTGGTAAGCTCCTCTTGATTGATTTTGATATTTCACTTGTCCGTGGTAGACAAAGGCTAGATTATGGATTATGGATTATGCAGTCGCTTTAGGCAAGATGGAGATTTATGCACTTTCTGAGGGACAGGAACTGTTTTATAACTTGTCTGGCTACCCACGTGCTCCACGTGCTTGCCACCTTCTTCTTCTTCTTTTTTTTTTGTTACTGAGGATTGAACCCAGGGGTACTACATCCCCAGCCCTTTTTTATATTTTGTTTAGAGACAGGGTCTCACTTGAGTTGCTAAGTGCCTCGCTAAATTTCTGGCTTTGAACTTACCATCCTCCTGCCTCAGCCTCCCGATCTACTGGGATTACAGGTGTGTACCATGGTCCCTGGCAACCATTAAATTTCTCACTGAGTTACTTAGGGCCTCACATAAATTGTGGGAGGCGGGCTTTAAATTTACAATCCTTCTGCCTCAGCCTCCTGAGCTGCTGGGATTACAGGCTTGCACCAGCATACCCAGCCAAATTTTCTCTTTTTAAAGACTATTTACATATTTATATAAGATAAAGTCCCAAGGCAGTGTTGCTAACTCAAAGCACACCTACCTTTTTATATCTCCTGAGGTCTAGTGGCCTCTCGGTTTTTCAAAAAGATCATATATGTTTTCATGTATTTCACACTTTGTAAACGTTTCTAGTTCAGATATTTGTGGATTCTTAAAAATCCTGCCATTTCTTTTACCTTTCCCTTTTTTTTTGCATACAAGTTTGTTCAACAATTTTGAAAATGTTGACAGAGTCTAAAAATTTTGTTAAAATGTGAATGAAGATGAAAAATTTTATCAACTTTCTCTAATGAAACTTACTGTTAACTTGATAAAACAATTTTTAATTCACTCATATATTTGCAAGCACTTCTTTCAGGCTTTCTTCTTTTTAACTTTTTATTATTTATGTAAATAGTTTTTTAAATTAATATTTAATTATTTAAATAATTATTGAAAATTATCATTTATTATTTTAAATTTCTTATTTTATTTTTATTGTTTTAATATTCCAAGTATACATAATAGTGGGATTCATTATGCCGTGTTAGTGCATGCACATAACTTAATTTGGTCAATTTCATTTCCCCATTATCTTCCCCTTCCCTCTCTTCCTTTTGGGCCGTTTTCTTTGTTTAGTGGGAAGATTGTCTTTATTGGATGAGATCCTGAGAAACTTGTATGGTTTTGAGAAAGGGAAAGCTGCCCCTTGTAAGGAAAGAAGTGAATGCGTGTAGTCAAGAGAGGGGAGAGGAGACTCAACAGTAACACAGGTTTATTTGTGGAGGGGGGGGACAGGTGGAGACTGAGACCCGCCTTCCACTTACAGCCTGGATTAAATATAGGGGAATGAGTTGGCTGTTGCTAAAGGGGTTTCAGGGAAAGGTCCTTGTAGTGTCACCTTCATAAGCAGCTAGGTGTTTTCAGGATTTCAGTCCCAAATATCAATTTCCTTTTATGATGATGGAGTGTTTGGGGTTTCTTTGCATGATGATGGATTATTATTTGGGGTTTAGGTCAGGCTGAGACAGAGTGACCTTAAGGTGACTCTGGTTCTAAAGTAGTGTTGCCTGTGGCTTCTTCCTAACACCCCTGACATCCAGGAGCTGACCTGGCACTCCTACTAGGTCTTGATGTTCTCCTCTTAAAATAAATAATTCATAGAACAGGCAAGTCACTTTTGAGACCACAATGGATCAAGATGAAACAAAAGCACTCCAGAACCATGTCTGAACACTTCAAAAAGCTTGAACATGGGTTGAGCCACAAAAAAAATGACCCTCACCCCCCACCTATGCCCTATTCTGGCTAAACCAGCAGCTACTGTTTCTTTACCAAGGAGTTTTAGCCTTACTCTTCTCTTCCTAACTTCCAGATAAGATCTGAGACCCAACCATATAATCACACTATTTATCGAAAATATCCAATCCATAGCAAATTCTGTTTTCTAACCTCTCCCAAGCGCTCCCCAAGACAAACCCAGATTCTGCAAATTCTCCTCAGTGCCCTCCTGCTGAGGACCCTTCTCCATGGTATCCTTGTTCTTTCTTTGGTAGTGAGCCATGCACACTGTTTGCTCCATCACAGGTGGAGAGCTTTGACCGTTTCCTTAAATTACCTATGAGTGATTTCAACTTAGCTGGATTCATTGCGGGGCAATACAGCTCTTTCTCAAATGAATTCCAAGGCACAATTCTAGGTGGTTTTAGCATATTATCCTTCAGGGTTAACTTTCCTAACTTGCCTAATATAACCTCTACTTATCTTTCCCAATTTCCAGTACACTCTTCCTCAAACAAGTAACAGGGAAACAAGAATTTTGTTAAATACATGACAATCTTTCTTCTTCCTGAATAAATTTTAATGTATATGTATGTGTATATATGTAAATTCACAAATAAATCTGTCTATTTTTCATAAATAAATGGATCGTAGAACTGCTTATGGAGAGCTCATTGTCTAGTCTGTGTCTGGCTGGTATGCTTCTTGCCACTTGCTTGAACAAGCCTGTTGAGAATTTGAGGTTTTCTCTGAACCTAAATAGAGCTGATCCAACTATCTGGGAGTTAGCAGAAAGACCAATGGACACTGACAGGAAATATGCCAAGACACAAATGGAACTTGGGTTGGAGAGGGGTCTTTTTGATAACAAGAGCTGTGGTAAAGTCCAGTGTGGGACAGTGAAATTCTGCCATCCTTGATAACGGAGACCAGTGGGAAGACTGAGTCATTTTGCACATAATAATTCTCCGAATTCTTGAGGGGAAAATTGTGAGGAGATGGTTTAAAGTAAAATGAGAATCAATTTGGTCACATTTTATTTCTCAACAGAATTTCCTGCCTGGAGTCTAAATGTACTCATGACTCTTAATATTTCCACCAAATTCTCAGGAAATGAAGCTAGTTTTCCTCGAGTTTGACACAAGTTATATTTCATACAGTTACACAAGTGGATGAACAATAATGTGATTAATTCAGATTCATTGTATTTTAACCTTTTCTGATGAATTTTATATCATGCAATCTAGATGAGTTGCAGAAAAGCACTGTATTGGTTTAGAAGAAATTCTATATCTTTATCCTTACAAAGATGCCCACAATGAAGTCCTCAATAGAACTATGGCACATATAAATTAAATTGCTCATTTAAAACAATTCCAAGCACAATGAAACATCAGTATTGGTATCTATATATCAGTTAAGAGCTTTCAGTTGTATATAACAAAATTCAATGGGAATTAAACATAAGGTGGACTTTTTTGGCAATTAAAATTGAAAATCAAGCGAAGATCCAGCAACAAACATGTTTTGGTCAAGACTGTAGCCTTTCTCTTCATCCTGGTTTTATCCTCAGCTTGGTTGTTACTTCATGGTCACAAAGATGGCAGCCAGCAGCTGGGGCTACATGTTTCCTTGTCCATTTTCACAAGATCACCAATTATATTTCCAGATCTTTATTAGATTGAGCCATTTTGCAAAGGGTATGAGGATATGCTTGAAGTGGGTTAGAACACTCAAATGTCATGGTTACTGAATGAATACTAACTATAGACATTTTCTTAATGGAAAATCAAAGTTCAGTTGTGGAGGGGAATAGAGGGAATCCATAGATGTTCATCAGGTCTGTCCAGGTCTTTCCATTTTAATGATATCCCTATAAGAAGTATTATTCCATTCTACCTAGAGGTGGCAGTATTAGGCTAAAATACAGGCTCTGGACTTGGGCTACCTCTGTTCAATTCTTAGTCCCGTCATTTACTGGCAGTGTGATTTTATGCAAGTCACCTAACCTCTGCAGCCTCAGCATCTCCATTTGTAAAATAAAATTAGGAGAAAAATCCTTGTAGAATTGCTAAGAGGATTCAATGGAGTGGTGCATACAAAGCACTCAGCACAGAGCTCATCACTGCCTATTCTTGGAACATAATATTTGTATGTGAAAGGGCGATCTGATGGGTTCTCTAAGTATCACCTTTTTTAGCTTGGGTATCTGTGTGCTCCGCAGTATGTTTTGAGGCTTCTCTTCTCATCCTCGTCATTTTTGTCAGGTACAAAATTCATTTTAGGCAGACTCAGTTCTTTGACCCAGAGACTGCTGTGTGGACAGATAATTGTCGAGTGCTGTGTTGTGGCAAGGTGTGGTATACATGCTCAAAAAGAAGCTTCATTGGGGGTTCCCATTGGGGAGTTTCTTTTGAAGGGTGAATATCGTTCTTAAATTGTTCGAGAACAGGGTGAAGCAGCATCTTACTGGGTATCTATATATTTGTTTGGGGAGATTTACCATATGAGGCCCAATCATTTACTGTGAGCATGCACCCACTTATGCAAACTGTTCACAATGTGCCTTCTTTGTCTGGCCTGCATATATATTTTAAAAAGTCCTATGGAAATGGCCCAGGGAGCTAAATGCAATTGGCTGGGGCTAAACAGGGCTGGAATTGGAGGCTAAAGGCTCCTGCCACCTCTGAAACTCACACAGAGCAGTAATGTTTTATTTATTCCTTGATTACTACCTTTAGCTCAGGAAATTGAAAAGCTGAATCTACTCATCTGGAAATAATCAAGTGGTTTTAATTTGGCTTGTAACCCTTTTATTTCATTTTAGTTGAATTTCACTATGTAAAAGACTTGGGGGTAAGGTGAGGGCAGGGGAACAACAGGGAGAAAGAAGGTGATATAACTCGAGCTGTGTGTTTTAAAACTCATCCACGTGGGGACTAAAGTCAGAGGTTGTATTACAGTCCTTTGGAAAAATCTGAATGAACTTTGCAATGTATTATGTAGGTGTCAAGAGGGCTCAAGATAGCTATAGTTAGGCTCCCTTAACAAAGCTTCCAGAGGACTCTCTTTCTAGTATGTTGCCAAGGTCATGAACACCCTGATTCAACATGTACTTAGGGTTATAAATATTTGCTGTGAGCAGGCACCCACTTATGTAAACTGTTGATAATGTGCCTTCTTTGTCTTGCCTGCATATATGCATTTAATAAAAAGTCCTATGGAAATGGCCCAGGGTGCTAAATGAAACTGGCTGGGGCTAAATTGGGCTAGAATTGGAGATTAAAGTCTCTGCCACCTCTGAATAAAGAATGTCTATTATTCCAAACTGTGTCTTCTATCTTCTTCCACCTTCTGGGATTCTAAATCTGTTTCCCTAGTCTAAGGCTCCACTCTGATAGTAATTAAATCAGGGTTGATTGCATCAAATATGCTTTGTGAGGTAATTGTTCATATGTATTTATTAAGTGATAAACTTGGTGAATTTGAAATATGATGTCTTTATATGGAAGTAGTTAGAATAGTAGAAAACACTTTCATTTTGGAGATGAAAATATCTGTCCTTAAATCCTGGCAGCTCATTTATCGAATGTGCTACCTTAGAACAAGCATGCATTAACATTTCTTAGCTTCATTTTCCAAATCTATGAAGAGGGACCATGATACCTTCTTTGTAGAATATGGGAAATGATGAGTAATAATGGACACAATCATCTAACAGTGTATTATAGTTATAAAAGCACAAAATAGCTATTATTTATAAAACTTGTTGTATAGGTACATTTGTAAGGAAGTATCTATAGTAGTTCTCAGAATTCCATGACTGTTGAATGTCCTACACCCAATCATAAAGAATTCTCCTGTTACAGGGTTTCATGGATTCAAGTCTAAAACAGAAATTTACATACTTCCTAGTGCCACTGAGAGCTATTCCTGACAACCCATCTGTAGTTCTCAGCCTTGGCTGCATACTAAAGTCACTTGTAAAACCTGAGTACCAACTGTTCCCTAAAACAATTAAATGAGAAGTTCTGGGCTTGAACCAGGTATCAGTGTTTTTAAAACTGCAGAAAACCCAAGTGCAGCGGAGATGGAGAATCATCATTCTAAACCATTGCTTCTCAAATTGAAATGTATTAGAATCAGCTGGGGCTTGCTAATTTGTTGTTCTGATTCTGTTGTTCTGGAATGGGCCTAAGGTCTGCATGTTCAGCATTAGGCAATGTCCATGATGCTGGATGCTGGACCACCCTTTGAGTAGCCAGATTCTAAAAGGCACCATCACTGATCTAAGGTGTAAGTTCCCTCATTCTGTCTCTACCACTGCTCAGTTCTTGGGAAAATCCTTTCATGAAAGGATATTTTGTTTTTCCCAAGAATTACTTTTCCTCCCATAAAAGTCACAGACATCTTTATTTATGAGAGTAAAATGTCACTGCTGGAGAAAGGAGTTTCAAATTGTTCTATGCCTTTTGGTTATTGTTATTGCAGTGTCAGAGATGGAACTCAAGTCCTCACCCATGCCAAGCAAGAGCTCTACCACTGAACTATATCCCCTGCCCTGCTGTAAATTTCTTAAAGTAATTTTGACTTATAAGAAATGTATATCTCTGCTCTCATTATCAAATGATCATAATTTCACCAGAAAAAAAAGAAGCTGTTAAAGTATTTCACAAAACTCCTTCAGAAATTTTTCTGCTGTGGAAGGAAAAAGCTTTAAAGATATTAATTTTGCACAAGCAAAAATCAAGAATACTTTTCGGATAGTGTGTCTTCATATTGAAAACCATCAACGCTTGTGGATGTTTCTACCATTTGGATTTGAATCCCTAACATCTTGAAACCAAACTGTCTGGTCAGTCTTATGCTAAGCTCCACTAGTCAAAATGTTACTAACTGCTCAACAGCTGACCTTGACTTAGGGAATAGTAGCAGAAATTTCTGGATAAATCTGGAACTTGTCAGTATGTGCTATGGGGATATTCACCATAGTGCTGTGGCAAGACATCCTTCAAAGGAGATAGCCAGGATACTCAATATTCACTTTTTACTTTCTAAGATTTTAATTTTTTTTTTTAGTCTGACATAAAGGACCAAGCCAATGGCTTTCAAGAGATGTATCTGAGTTTGAAATCTCAGCTCTTCCTCTTTGTCCTTTTGGAGACTGGGACAAGGTACTTTGCTTCTTTGTAGAAGTAATTACTTATTATGATCTTGTATAACAGGAAGTCATGGGATGATTGTTTTTTTAAGAGTATCCCAGCAACTTGATCATGTCATCAAAACTCTTTTGATACTATCACATTCACAATATCATTCATCATGGTTACAAAATGGAAACTCCAAGTACTATACCTTCATAATACACATCCTTAGTAGAAGGCGAGACTATCACATGCCTCTATCAGGGAAGAAAGTCTTTCCCAGGAGCCTCCCTAATACATAGCCATGCCATCTAATGGAGCAGAAGAAAATTTGGGGCTAACTCCTAAACCAATCACTGGCAAAATAGAATAGGATTATCATGACAAACTCAGATCAGTCATCATTCGTTCCCAGGGGACAGAATTCACATTGTCACTGGGGAGCACGTAGTTGATTTAGGATCTTAGAAGGGAGAGAGAGATGGGCTACTAGTTTGACAAGGCTTAATCTATTTTACACCACTGATTTCTGTCCTGATTGACTGTTCAAACTATCTGTGAATTAAACAAACAGACATTGGCCCAGGAGGGAGCTTCCGGAGTCATGTTACCTGCAAAATGATTTATTTCCTTATATACCTGCAAACATCTTTAACTTGTATCATGGAGATTCTGTTTCTTTGTTTTTATCATCTTTAGTTAGTAATTGAGAACAGTATTATCCTTGAATCTTTTTTCAAAATCTAAGATTAAGAGAGTAAACTATCAGCAAGCTAAATTGATATCAAAATAAATCTCCCTCAAAGAATATCTGGACAAACTTTGCTCCAATTTTATTCAAATGTCATGGATATTTGTTGCTACCACCAATACTATGTTACAAGTGTCTTATTGAAGGTGATTATGTCATATTATATCTGTGTATCCTGAGAAACTAACACATTTCTTTGGTCATAGTAGATGTTCAATAAATGTTGTGCTGGAAATAATCTCCAAACTTATGGGTTTACCCAGAGCTTCTTGGCAAAATTGTGATTTTTGTTGTAGTATTAATAAATATTTCTTGATTTTCCCATTTTGTACTTCAGGTTGTTTGGCATTGACCTCCCAGCTTATTGTGAATGCACCAAATTGCATTGGCAGTGTCAGCTCCTGAACTGGCATTTTATGATTTACAGAGAGTAGGTGTGGGATTAGTTTGCTTTGGTAGCACAAAACCCTCTATTTGTCCCAGCCTCACTAGTGCACATCAACCCCAGAGTTCACAACTGAGGGACTGAGGCACATCAGCAGTGAAGGAGCCAGCTCATCACATCCTCAACCTCAGGGATGTTCAGGCTGAGTTCCAGCAGTGTGCAAGTACACCGCCTCCCCTGCAACTTGTTGGGCTGGTTTTCATGTGTCACCTGATTAATTTTGACTGTCAACTCATTTCTCAGTTGGAAAAAAAGGAACCAATGTGTAATACAAAAAAATTCTTGAAAACGCAATATGTAAAGATATTTTTGAGGCAAGTCTTAAGGAAGTAAGAATCAAAAATAGCTGCAGACAAGGAACTTCAGAGTATGAATTCTCTGGGAGGGCAGAGGCCTATGACTTCCCTACCTTCGGCTCCAGTCATCCAACCTAAGACTTCATCTGTAGGGTCAACCCTGGGGAAGGGAGAGAACTCATGTTCTGGAGACCTTTCTCCCCTGAAACATGGGGTTTGAGGCTCATAAGCACCTCTGGGAGGTCCCTGACCCAGCTCTCTTAGTAAGAGGTAGTTCTGCGAGGCCTGGCCATTCTGACAGGCTGTGGCAAAGCCAGGTGGTTATCCTTCCAGTCATTCTCAGTCTTGGCAGCTTTTGAAATCTTTCTTGAAAGGAAACGGAGGGCATGAATTTCCTCACCTATAGCTTTCTATGACTAGGAGTTGCCTGGGGCGAGAAGCCGACACAGGAGGGTAACTAACACTGAGTCAGAGGGTAGTGGACCACTGAGATCCTGGAGCCACATGTTCCGGGTTCAAGTCTAGGCTCTCCACTAGCAAGCTGTGTGGCCCCAGGCGAGTCGCAGCACCTCCCTTTGCCTCATCACCTCACTTTCCTTACCTCCATCCCAGGGCTCTAGTGGAGATTCCATGAACAGTATCTGCCACATAGAAAGTACTCCCTAAGTAAGACTCACTGCTTGTGTCTGTTTAATTCAGACATATTGCAGCCTTAGCAGTTCCAGGTGGGGCTTGTAGCCTCTCTTAGAAAATCGCTGGACTTGGAAAGAGGAGCTAAAATAGCATGTATTTTACACAGTGTGGTTGCAGTCACCAGTTTGCATCAACATTTTATTTTAAATTTTCTTAAATATCAACTGAGTACAGTGGCACATACCTGTAAGCCCAGAGACTCAGGAGGCTGAGTCAGGAGGATTGTAAATTTGGGGCCATCCTTGGCAACTTCGCATGCCCCTAATTAATGAGACCCTATTTCAAATTAAAAAATAAAAAAGACTGGGGATGTTACTCAGTGTTAAAGTGTCCCTGAGTTCAATCCCTAGTACAAAAAAAAAAAAAAAGCTTGTATGGCACTCCTATAATTTTCAAATTAAATATAATATTTTCTTTTTAAATTTCTTTATATATTCATGGCAGACATACTATATATGTGTCCGATAAAAAGTGAATTATTTTCAGAATTAAGAAAAAAATCTATTAACAGTTAGGCCCTTTACAATGCCAAAACAAATAGACAGCAACTCAAAGACAAGGCCCTGGTTTCAGGAGGTTAAATCCTAGGGTTGATTTCATCACTCTTAGTGTGGATCTGATTATGCTATCACATAATCTCTCTTCCTAACATCCTTATGACTTTGGGATGCCTGAATCTCAACACTGTCTCTTGTTTTAAGGAGGATCAAATGATAGGATTACTACTAGTTTATAGAAAACTAGAGAGTGTGGTATTGAGGAATTATCCCTATTTAGGGATTAGGAAGACTCATGTACAGGTCATATGCAGGTAGGATTATTATTTTTTTAAGCTATGAAATATCCAAAATTCAGTTGGCATTACTCAAATAACACAAGAGTTTCTAATGTTTGGAAATCAGTGTATCATGGACAAAGTGGTGGTGTACTCTGGTTTAAGAGATGGCATTTTGGTTGTTTCTCTGGGCATAGAAAACCTGCATAGACGACAGACATACACAGATTCTTGTAGGTCACTTAGCACAGATTTTTTCCAGCAGGGTTGTGGGTTCCTAGGTAGGTAGTGCAGCAAACATATTAAGATATTGGCTCTAGAACTGGATTCCTTGGAATCAGATAAAAACAGACACACTTACCTGCCATATGACCCCAGGCTGCTGCCTTGACCTCTGTAAGGATCTATTTTCTTGTCTGGAAAATTTGTGTAAAAATAGTACCTATGTTATTAGGTTGTGGTGAGTATCAAATAAGAGGATTTGTATCAGGTACTTAGACCAGAGATGGTGGAGAAAAGAGCTCACTACTTACGAGCTACTGCTTTCCCCTCTATTCAATGACATTCCCCTGCCTTAGTAAAAACATGATGATGAAGAGAAGTCCTTAGACCTTCTTTGTTCAGGGAACTCTAACTTGTGTTCCCTTTAAATGCTTTTAATACTGGTAAGACTGGAAGGTCCTGAGCTTCTGTCAGAACTTGTGAGTCTAGTTAAGACACGCTATCACCTTTATATACTGTATTCATCTAATGAGGCCACTTTTATTACATTGTTTTCTTTGTTAGGCCAAGGAACTAGAAACTTGAAGAAAGCAGGCTCCTGAAAGGAAGAAATGACTTGCCTAGGGCCATATAGATCTAAGTTTAGCACAATTACTTGAACTACCTTAACAATAGCCTATTTTAATGAGCATTTACTATGTGCAGAAACAGTATTTACGCAGCTTAACTGAGTTAAGAACCTTACATGCATTATCTTGCTTAATCCTCATAAAAACCTTTTGAAATGGAACTTTTATTATTTCATTTTTATATGAGGAAATAAACATAATAAAAGGTATTTCATTTGTCCAAATCCACCACAACTTGTGAGAACTAGAATATGCTCTGAATTCTATTCACTGAGGGATGCAAGAACTTGTGTCTGAAAATTGTGTCCCTTTGAGGACTGTGGGTGCCTAGAGATTTGAAAGAGAAAGGGATAACTTTTACTCAATTTTGTCTTTTTCTTTAGTTATAGATAACCATTCATTTCCATGAATTTCCTAGTTAAGCTTTTACAGTTGTCTTCCTTTAGAAATCTTGACTGACTTTGGAGGGCAGCCAGGTGGGTCTGGTTCACTGTTATTTTATTTTTTCATTTTTAAGGAGCAATAGAGTAGCTCTGGCCCATGCCTAGCACTTAATTTACTGATCCCATAATTGTCTTTGGTAGATCTATCCCGGAGGATCTTCCAACCAGGTATACCAGTCAGCTTCACATTACTATAGCAAAATACCTGAGGTAATTAACATATGAGGAGAAAAAATTGTTTTGGCTCACACTCTGCAAATTCTAGCCCAAGATCAGGTGCCCCCATTGATTTGGGCCTCAGCAAGAGCTGTACATCATGGCAGGAGTGTGTGACAGAGCCAACTGCTTACATCACAAATTAGGAAAACAATAAAGAAGAGGAGAGGAGGAGACTGGGATCTCACAGTCTATTTGGGGGTCACTCCACAATGACCTAAGGATGTCCACTAGGTACCTCCCAATTGCACCACCCTGGGGATCAAGCCTTTGTCACATGGACCTTTGGGGGACAGTTATCCAAATTAGCACCAGGCAAAACTAAAGATCACTCTCCAATCTTCCACAGATATTTAGAGACTCATGACAAAGAGTTTCTATTTTGTGACTCACTTGGGAAATATGGAGTAAACTCCTTTGTAATAGGCAGTGTCCAGAGCCACAAAGTATGTGAAGGGAGTCTGAAATCCTGTTTTCTGCCACCATGGCGAGCGGGACTTTCTGCAACTGTGTGTTTACTGGGGTATTAGTGGTGGTTTTGCAGAAAAGTGTGCCATGCTCCAGTGAGTTTGTGAAAGTCTGTGTAAGTCTCTTCAGAGCCTTCATTCAACAACATTAATGGTGATTTACCAAGCATTAAAGTGACTTAAATGACTCTAGGGTCATTTTTAAATGAAGCATTCTGTGGGACTACTTTCTTATAAAAAACACTTTGAGAAACCTTGGTATAAACTGTTTAGCATGTAGGCTGAGGGTTTGGTCCAGGCTCTACCACTTAAGGGCTGTGTGACTTTGGGAATGTCACTTGAACTTTGTGCTACCTCTCTTCCTTCATGAGTAAAATTCATATAATGAGGCCATCTACCTTCTCAGGTGTGGTGTATGGTCACCGTTAGCATCTTATAAATGCTAACCATCATCTTTCAAATGTGACACTTCAATTCTGAATTTTGGGTTAGTTTCCTTATCTTCATGTAATTTAATCTTATTTTCTTTATATTGTCATCTGTTGACTTAGAATGGAAAAGAATCCCCTCCCCAACCCCATGCTGTTGACCCAGTGATGCATTTAAAAGTAACATGGAACTCTGGGAGCATTAAGGGAAGAAAGAATTTCCTTGCATGGTCAAAGGGGTCTATGGGTTCCTCTCCCAGCCTACAGGCAGTTCATGTTTTAAGTTGTCATTCTCAGTTCTCAGAACATGGGAATGGAACCTGGGGCTCATCTACTCCCATAAGAAGGCCTCTGGCAGGGTTGCACAGTTGGGTAAATGACTGGAGCCCTTCTCCTCGGTTGCTCCTTACTCTGAAAGCCAAGAGCTTCACGGCGCAGTTCAGGACATCAAACTGGCATTTCCTGGTATGAGAAAGCAGACTATCAAAAGATTTTTAAAACCAGCCAAAACTGGTTGTAAAAATGTTAAAAAATTATGGCAAACGATGTGAGACTGTAGATAGAGAAGTACTATTTCTTTCCTTTTAATTTCCATGGCTACTCCTAGGGAATTGGTAGAATTAGAACCTGCTGCTTTCTGTGAAGCAGTGTTGGATCACAGAGGCATCTTCCTTCAAGTTCACCTTCAGAGCTTCAGACTCACCTTTCTCCTAGGATGGGCCATGCGAAATCCTCCATATTACAACCAACACAACAAGCAGCAATACCACGGGGCTGAGGGCTAGGTGGTGGTATTGTTGTATAAGAAAGGGAATATATGGGCAAAGTAGGAGAGAGAGCCCTGCAAATCCTGCTTCCTGACCCATGGAGAAGGGTGAAGGGACGGAAAACCTCCAAAATCTTCATGCTGGCAGGTGTGGATCCAGAGGGCATCTACAGGACTTAAGCAGCCTCCTTGTCACCAGCCTGGAGGTGAAATTAATAATCTAGAGTACTCAGGGTTTAGATGTAAAGAGTCAGAAGACAGCAATAATGAATTGGGGGACTTTATTATTTTGTTGTTGTTGTTGTTGGGGGGTAGGTGGGGGACTTAACCCAGGACTGCTTTACCACTGAGCCACATCTCCAGGTATTATTTAGTTATCTTTGTAAATTTTGAGAGAGGATTTCACTAAGTTGCTTAGGGCCTTACTAAGTTGCTGAGGCTGGCCTCAAACTTGTGGTCACTATTTGAGGCCTCCTCAGTCGCTGGGATTACAGATGTGAACCGTTGGAAGCTGTCTGGACCCAGCAGCCCAGTGACTTTTTGGAGGATTAAATATGTAGACATGAAGAATGTGTGCAGTCCCACATTCATCATAGTTTAACACAAGGGCCAGGGAACTCTCAGGATGTTCATCTGAACAAAATGTACCCTCTGACACAAGCAGAAACAATAAAATGTCTTACAAAGCTCCTCTGAGAGTGTCCTCTGTCAAGAATCATCAGGAACTAAACTTACAAATGCTCCCAAATGTTAGCCATCCAAAGCCAAGTGGGAAGGAGAAAGTGGAAATTTTATTCTTTCTGTTTTAGGACCTCTCGAGGTAGGAAAGATGCTGATTTCCTGCAGAGATGGAGGAAGAGTATCTGAATATGTGTTAGATTTTAATTGGTACTATAAAAGTTTAAACTTCTTGAACCAGATGTCAATCAGACCAGCCAAACCTAGGCTGGAAATACTTTTTTAAGGAGAACTGAGCTGGGTTACTGCAGCCATCAGCTACATCCTCATCAGGCCCTGTTCCTAGGCTTTAGCTGCTGCTTTGTAATCAGGACAATTAAATGTCTAACACATGTTGTGTAAATGTTCCCTCTAGGAAAAGTGAAAGTTTAAGGTCATCTCCAGAGCTTAAAGAAGTTTCAGCTTCTATACTGCTTATAGTCTATAATTGTTTCCTAAGAGGAAACAATTTATCCAGCCTTTGCTTCCAAAGATAGAAGAGGAAAATCTGAGTGTAGGAAATGGTCTGGACCCCTTCTCTTTCTCTACTTGCCCAGTATTTCCATCTGTTCTGAAAACAACCAGTTGTACTGAGTACATTTAACTAATGTATTCAACATATACTTTTGAGGCACCTACTCTACTCCAGGCACTGTGACAGGAGCTGGGATGCAAGAATGGATCATCAAACTCTCCATTCTCCTAAGGCTCACACTCTAGTCAGAGATAGAGCAAAATAATAATAATAATAACAACAACAAATAAATATGTTTGGATGAATGCACATGTCAGGAGATGAGCAGGACTATAAAAAAAAAAAAACAACCCATGGCAGATGAGTGAATAGAGATCCACAAGGGAGCGCCAATTTAAACAGGAAGGGAAGCTTCTATGATAATGCCATATTTGAGATAAGACTTGAAGGGAGTCAGGACATGAGCAAACATATATCTGGGTGAAGAACAAACCAAGCCAAGGGAAGAGCAAGTGCCAGGGCCCTGAAGCTGTTCTTTGTGTGTGATGACATGGTAACATAAGGAGTTGAAGTGCTGTGGGACTAGCCAGGAGTTGGCATAGACTGCACCAGGTGCTGGTGGAGAACTGGGTGAAATAAAAAGGAAAACAAAGAGGAAGAGTTTTTATATTGCTATATGTATATTAATCCAAGCATACTCCTTTGAGAATATCCTGTACACTGCAAATCTCTTACATTGCCACTGACCTAATGGCCAGATCTCCATGCTGTCCTGGATTTCAGACAGTCAGGTTTAAACCTACTCTCTGGGCCCTTTTCATTTCTAATCTCCTCTTTGTCGATGGCTGCAACTTCTTTTAGAGACTCATTTCCCACTTTTTACTTGAAACTTGGTGCAAAGAGTTCTTTCTTTCTGTGAACTAGTTCTGCTACAGCAAGTTTCCTGCACATCTGAGCACATAAGGGGTTATGTGCTGAAAGTTAAAAGTCTTGGCTCAAAAATAATGAATTGAGATTTTGGGGCCATCAACAATGTCTCTACTCCCCTGTGCATGAAAGAGCTCCATGTGCATCAGTAAAATACAAGGGAGAACTCTTCCTAACTGTAGAAATAAATTCACAACATCAAGAAACTGCTCTCTATGATGTCCAAAGTCTAATTACTGCTCCCCACAAATAAGTCTTAATAAATTTTGGTTAAGTTGAACTGGACTAGAAGCACCTCATTTAGGTATTCTGTGGCAGATTCTCTGCTCTGTGTCGAAATCATCCATGACAAATAGCCTTTTTAATAAATATTCCCAGTAAACAACATCATCTTTAGGAAAGACTTTGTGAGATTTTTTTTTTTTTGGTGGGGGCAGGGATTGAACCCAGGGACACTCAATCACTGAGCTGCATCTTCAGACCACCACCCCTTTTTTTAAAGTTTGAGACAGGGTCTCACTAAATTGCAAAGGCTTGCCTTCAACTGGTGTTGCTCGTGCCTCGGTCTCCCTAGTCACTGGGATTTCAGATGTGTAGCAGTGCACCTTGTGGGAGATTCTTCTTAATAAAAATGTCTTTATTCTACTCTACTGTACAAAATTTCTTCCTCTTTCCCTCTCTTTTGTGCTCAATGGGACATAAAAGATCCCAGCGTTAGTTTACTTTCTGGAATGTGAGACCCAGCAAAGTTATATAGGTTAGAAACTAGGTTCCCGATTCTCAGGTTGGGAATTGAATTATTCTTTTTCATTACAACATTCTCACCTTCATGGTTTCCCATTATTGCCTCATATTCCAGAATGATCTTCTCTTTTTGGAACCATCAAATAAAGAAATAAAACGTATGCCAGTAAATCAGAATTCTAGGGAAAATGGATTTATTCTTACTGGATCTTTGGGTGATAATTTAATCCAAGGCTCAGTCTGGATGGAGAAAGACGTGTTACAGTCATTGCAGACCATCACAAGATGCCTGCCTTTCCATTTTACTATATTTACTGTTGCAGTCATTTTTTGACTAAACAGTAGTAGATTTTCTAGCTTAATAACAATCTAAATAAAACTTTTTAACAGTGGGCTCAGAGTCCTGTGGTGGAATGAGGGAAGAGTTCAGCTGGGATTTTAAGCACAATAACCAAATTCTTTCCTGCTGGTCACTCAGAATGATGCTAGACAGAGTTCATAATTCTCTTATTTACATTGGCTAATGAGGTAACAAAGCTGCTATTCATGTCTATAATTGTTTGTTGACAAAAGGACACATCTTGGGTAAATAGAAACCTCTCTGTTCATAAAACAAAGGAAAAAAGATTTTGACTCATTGCTTTGAATGGAGTCTTTATAAAGAGTAACTTTTAATATATGTGATTCATAAAAAACAAAGATACATTAACAAATGAGGGAAATCCCTCAGTCTTATGGTGGGCCTTGGTCACAAACCCACTTATAATGTCTAGTCAGTATTTTGTTCACAAAGTTTAATGGTCACTTACAAAATCTCTCCCTCTCCTTCTGTGAGGGTCTCTTTTAAAGTAAAAAGAAATTTTAATATCTCAGATGGAAATAGACCTATGGTCCCTGGGGGAAGTTGAGCAATGTGACAGCAATTAAAGTGTGAGAAATGCTTTGATTTCTTTTTTTTTCTAACTCAGGTGTACTCTGTAGCTCTTCCTCCACCTAGTTCGACAATGAAAAATAATACTCATGATAATAAAAAGAACAAAAGTGTTTGCTTAGTAATCATACTCTCCCCAACTCTATGTCTCCCTTAAACTCTGCTGGCACGTGCTTTGCCTAGGCCTCATTCATCAATGACAGTCTCTTTACTTTTCATTTCATGTTGAACATTTGAATCTGAAACAGTTCTGTTTTCCTTGGGAACACTATTTTTTGATCTCTCTACTTTTTTTTCCCCCTCAGATTTTAGTCATTTTGATGAAAGATGAGAGGAAAAAAAGGACAGAAAAATCACCAACACATTTATTTATTTATTTGCAATGGGGTCTTGCTATATTGCCCAGGTTGAAATCTAATATGAGAGCTTGAGAACTCAGAGGGGGCATGGTAAAGACTGTACTTTATTCTAGGTACAGTAGAAAGTCACTAGGGTTTTTTTTTAAGTGGAAGGGCAATATGACTCAACTTCTTTTCTTTTCTTTAAGACTACCCTGGCTTTTTCATTGAATGGAAGCAAGAAAAGTATTAGGAAGCTGCTGAAGGAATCCAGAGTAATCAAGGTAAGAAATGATGAGGCTTGGATCAGGTAGGTGCAGTGGAGATACAGACAAGGAGGCAAGTTTGAGGTGCATTTTGAATGTAAAAGTGAGAGGATTCCTTGATGGATTATGTAGCATTGTGGTGGGTTAAGGAAGAATCTAGGGTAAATTCTTGACAGTTACGTGAATCATGGTATCATGTACCAAAATGAAGAAGCCTTGAGTGTGAGCTGGTTTGCACAGGGAGCATCAAGAGCTCTGTTTTGACCATAAGTTTGTGGGGAAGTCCTTAAGACTTCCAAAAGAACCTTTATGGCCAATAATACCATCCACTTATTAAGTATACACATACCTTTATGGTTTTTGTTTGTTTGTTTGTTTCTGTGACTGATAGGTTGATGGTATGGGCAGATGGAGAGAGCTGTCTTGAGGAAACATGAGTGGAGAGAGGAGGGGACACAGAAGCATGGTGGAGTGCCACTTGCTAATGTGATACTTTACTGTTGAATCAGCCTTGGCTCTGACTGGTGCCCCTGAGAAGAAGTTCACTTCCTCCTCTACCATAAATTCCCCATTGTGTCTTTCTGAGGGCTGAAAGGAAGCAAGTTCCAGAAAAGTGAAAACAATGACCCACGTAATCTTTCTTTTATAATCTTTGTTATCTTTGAAACACAATCATACTTGATTTATTTGCCATTCTAATTGGCCCATTCAGGCTCTCTAGTCTATGTACTTCTGGGTTCACTGAGATCTAAAAACCAGGAAGAGAAATTATTTTTTTCTAATAGTTTAGCACTTATCTTTTTTTAATATTACTTTTTTATTTATATATGGCAGCAGAATGCATCACAGTTCTTATTACACATATAGAACATAATTTTTCATATCTCTGGTTGTATACGAAGTATATTCACACCAATTTGTATCTTCATACATGTACAAGACTCCTTTGGCTCAATAATTAAAATGAAGAATCAATAAATGGGATGAACTAAAACTAAAAAGTGTCTTCTCAGCAAATGAAACAATCTGTGAGGTGAATAGAGACCCTACATCTTGGGAGCAAATCTTTACCCCTCACACATCAGATAGAGCACCAATCTCTAGGGTATATAAAGAACTCAAAAAGTTAAATACCAAAACACCAAGTAACCCAATCAATAAATGGTCCAAGGACCTGAACAGACACTTCTCAGAAGAGGATATACAATCAATCAGCAAATATATGAAAAAATGTTCATCATTGCTAGCAATTAGAGAAAGGCAAATCAAAACTACTCTAAGGTTTCATCTTACTCTATCAGAATGGTAGCTATTATGAAGACAAACAAAAATAAGTGTTGGCTAGGATATGGGGGAAAGGGTACTCTCATACACTGCTGGTAGTACTGTAAATTAGTGGAGACAATATGGAGATTTTTTGGAAAATCTGAGAATGGAACCACCATTTGACCCAGCTATCCCTTTCCTTTGTCTATACCCACAAGACTTAAAATCAATATACTACAGGGACTTAGCCACATCAATGTTTATAGCAGCACAATTCACAATAGCTAAACTTTGGAGGCAACCTAGAAGTCCTTCAGTAGATGAACGGATAAAAAAAAAATGTGGCATATATACACTATGGAATTTTACTCAGCAATAAAAGAGAATAAAATTATGGCATTTGCAGGTAAATGGATGGCGTTGGAGAAGATAATACTAAGTGAAGTTAGCTAATCCCAAAAAACCAAATGCCAAATGTTTTCTCTGATATAAGGAGGCTGACTCATAATGAGATAGGGAGGGGGAGCATGGGAGGAATAGACTGACTCTAGATAGGGCAGAGGGGTAGGAGGGAAAGGGAGGGGGCAGGGGGTTAGCAAGGATGGTGGAATGGGATAGACATCATTATCCAAAGTACATGTATGAAGACACGAATTGGTGTCAACATACTTTATATACAACCAGAAATATGAAAAATTGTACTGTATATGTGTAATAAGAATTGTAATGCATTCTGCTGTCATTTATTTTTAAAAAAAATCAATAAAAAAGAAAAAATAGAGAAACCTTTTTGAAAACTGTAAAGTAACACAGAAGACAGATCTTAACAATGACTCATTGTCTTTTGTATACTTAGTTTCTAACTGAATTTGAATTTTATTTAAAGTTGCTAAGTGACATTTATACAGTGATTATTGTATTTTAAAAATCTTAGTGATGAAGTACCTACACAGAAATTGCAAAAGATAGTATAGATAGATCCAATGCAGCCTTCATCTGGTAATAAGTACTATTGTAGAAATCCTAATATATTTATTTGCCTTTAATTTATTGAAAGAGCAAAAATCCTCTTAGCTCTTTCAGTGAAAAAAAATTGCATTTCTATTATATATGTCTCCCGAGTGGAATTGCGGGGTCACTGGGTATGTACATGCTGATTACTGGATTCTTAATGGAAGACAGACAAGTTTGTAGAGAACTCCAGATGCCACTAAGAAAGCATCGTCTTTAAGAACCTAAGAACTAAAGGAAATTCTTTATGGCTGGGTCTCAGAGTACAAGATGAAAGACATGGCTTTTTCTCCTGCAGGATGAGTCATTTCCATGAACACAGGGTCAAAGTCTGTCATATTTATTTCTATATTCCCAGCATCTAGTATCTACAAAGAAGGTGTCAAAAATTTTGCTTAATAAATATATGAGTATTACAAGAAAATCAGGCACATACTCAAGTGATTTTAATACAGAGTACTGTGATTCTTGCCATGATAGAGACACTCATATGCATGAACACAGACACAACACACAGTCTACTTAATGATAAGCAAATAAAATTATAGGTTCACATGATGCAAAGCTCAGAGATACCTCTGAGTTCATTTTGCACAACTTCTTGTTTCAATAAGTCTTGCTACTGTGTGCTGCACATGGTGTAGGACAATCTCAACAAATACCATTTTTTATAAGCAAAATACATTTTAATCCATAATCTTCGTCTTAATTTATAACTTGTGTTTAGTGGATGCTGTCATACTTAACATGTTAATATTTGAAAAGCTGCTATTTTGCATCTTCTTCTACATAATGTTCAATGTCATGTCTGCAATATGGAGTTATTCCACAGAAACTGAAGACATTTTCACCACATGAGAATTTTGTGTGTACTTGATACTGAAATACAAGCATGTCGGTGGGGAGCTTCACTAAACAATCAACAGAAACTACACACAATCCACACTGATAGTTTCTGTTTTTTAATAAAATGTTTATTTAATTTTGATGGTTTCAATGTTTCATTGGCAAAAAACAAAGTGTTGGCAAAGGAACACAATGGTAAACCAAATACCTCAAAGAGGTAAGAGGAATAGAGGAATTGTTTTTACCGTGTGGTCAGGAGGCCTCTTAAAGAGGGGACACTTGTCCAGTGGGAGGAGGAAGCAGTCAGGATTGGGCAAAGTGGTGGAGACCCGGAGGGTGTGTGCTTAGCAGGTACCAGTGTCTACAAGGAGGTCAGCTCAATAAGGCTAGAGCAGAAGACAGCTCAATGAATAGAGAAGGTAGAGGAGGAGACTAGAGAGGAGGAGAGAGCCATTAACAGTGAAGGAGAATGTTTCAGGGCTTGAAAGCTATAGCATGAGGACTTCTGACTTTTATCTTAGTAAGATGTGGCACCACTAGGAAAATGATCTAACATGTTAGATATAAATTTTAATAGGAGTCTTTCATTCTCGCAGAATGAATCCAATTACTAATTAAATTAAATTAAATTACTCTTAATAATTTCTAATTAAATTACCCTGAATAAAACAATTCATCCCTAATAACTGTGTTTCAAACAAGTTACTTTTTTCACATTTTTAAAAATTAGTGCATTATAATTGTACATACTGATGAGATTTGTTGTTGTATATTTGTACTTGCACCAACACACAATAACAATGTAATTTGGCCAATATCACTCCCCAGCACTTTCCCTGTCCCTCCCCACCTCTCACCTCTTGGTCCCTTTCAGGTACTGATCTCCCTTTGATTTTCATGAGATCTGCTCCCACCTTTTGTTTTCTTCCTTTTTCCTCTCTAGCTTCCAAATATGAGAGAAAACATACTTGACCCTGAACTTTCTGAGTTTGACTTATTTTGCTAACATGATGGTCTCTAGTATCAATCATTTTCCTGCACATGACATAGTTTCATTTTCCTATATGACTGAATAAAATTCTATTGTGTACATATACCACACTTTCTTTATTCATTCATTGGTTGATGGACTCTTGGGCTGGTTCCATAATTTGGCTATTGTGAATTGAAACACATTGCTTTTGACATAAGTTTCCTTTGTATCTTCAAGCCTCGAGTAGTGAATGTGAATCTTACACTAAAAAAACTTGAATATATGGAACAATTCACATTCTTTTTAAAATTTGATCCTTACTCTCTATACCACCAGAATTGTAAAATACTAAATTTCATATTAATGAGCTTCTTGGTTTCTACCATATTATTTATTATTTTTAAGTTCCTAGGAGACATGTGCAGAAGAAAACATTGGGAGAATGTCTCTCTGCTCTTAGGACCCCCAAAAGGATCCATTTGCTAAGCCCACACGGTTAGTTGAAGTGCAGAGCTTCATGCTTGGAGCACAAACAGGAGGCCACGCTTGGAATTCAGAAAACTTGCCAAGTTGGAAATCCCAGATCTTGTGTTAGTTAACTTTCCTTTGTATAAAATACAGCCATTTCCCAGAGTCCTGCCACTTCTTTGGGGTCCTGATTGGAGAGATTTGGACTCCCCTTTCTAGTCAGAAGTCAGAACTTCATGTCTTTTCTCCTCTTGGATAATACACCTCTCTCCACTTCTTAGAATCTCTTTTCTCCTCAAAGACATCTTGCCTTTCCTCCTTCCCTCCAGAATTGCTATGCTAATCTTCTCAATTAGTTTGGGCTTTTACAAATAAAGAAAATGCTAGTCCTTAGACATCTTCTGCTTTAGACCCAATACATTTGGAGCTCCCCTAAGTTAAGAGAGGACTAAGAGTGCAGAGAGCCAAAGCATAAAATATTTGC
This sequence comes from Marmota marmota marmota, assembly GCF_001458135.2. Classification (NCBI taxonomy): domain Eukaryota; kingdom Metazoa; phylum Chordata; class Mammalia; order Rodentia; family Sciuridae; genus Marmota; species Marmota marmota. Next base: position 3,505,530 of record NW_026000140.1, read on the forward strand.
TTCATAAAGCATCCTCTCATCCCTGGAAAGCCATCTCTGTGTAGATTTGAAGCTTGGCCCTGACTTATCTGCTATTCAGTTAGTCTTGTGCTGAGGGCGAGCAAAAAGGGCAGCACACTCTGAAATACCATTTATAGTCCTCTCATTTGTCCACATTGGTAATGTACTATCTGATTTATTTAAGGCTCTTCCAGTAAAACTGCATCCAGTTGCAAACAGAAGTGCTACTTCATTCTCCAACTTGTACCCAGAGGACACAACAGCAAACTTTGCAGGCTTATTCTTGCAGCCAGGATGGCCTACTTCCCTAATGCCCTACTGACCTACTAAAATCCCTGAGGTTCAGAGCTCTGTCATATGATCACTTGAATAAAAGCTACTCAGGAGATTAAGTCCAAAAGGAGGAAATATATTTATGCTTCACTGAGTTGAGCCATGATCTCAGTGTAATGGTGCTTCTGGTAAAGACAAAGGTGGTTCTGGAAAAGAAAAACCTGCTAACTTGTAACATGCAATATAAGCATTATAACAAAGGTAAAAGCTCTTTTGACCTTGTGAATAGACTCAGTTTGTTCCTTGCCTTTGAGTTTTTCAAATCTGTACTAATTTTGAGCCTTATAACCCAGACTTGAAGACAGCCTTATTGAATCTACCTGTCACCTTTTCACCATTCAACAGCCTAGGCAAGGACCAAGTGTCTGTGATCCAACTTTATTGGCTTAATTTTACATCCTTTTCCAAAAAAAAAAAAAAAAACCTTCTGAAAATAAAAAGGAAATTGTTCCATTTTTTACTCAAATAAATTTACTCTCTATTAAATCTGTTCTTATTGTCGTTGATGTGATACAGTCATATTAAGTGATAAAAGCATCTTTTTCAGTACAAATACAACCAAGAAGAGACCTATGATAGTCTCACACTCCAAACAGCACATAGCAATAAGGAAGGTCCGCAGTAGTTGAAGGCCATGTTTATTATTATTTTTAAAAAGTTTTACATTTTACTAATTTACATATTTAATAGAATGTAATAGCATTTTATTGGTTCTTTTTAGTTATATATAAAATTAGGCTACATTTTGACTTAATCACAAAAACATGAAATATAATTTGCTCTAATTCAGTTCCCAACACCTCCCTCCTCTTCCCTACCTCTGCTCCCCTCCCTCTATTCTACTGATCTTTTTGCAATTAATTCATAGTTTTTCTTTTTTTTAATTAGTGTCATGGATATATTTGATGTCAGGATTCACTATTTTATATTCATGTATGTACACATGAAATTTTGGTCAGATTCGTTCCACTGTTTTTCTTTCCTTTTCCTGTCCCTCATTTGTCCCCCCCAAAATCCCTTTGTCTACTCTACTGATCTTTTCTCTATTTGGATGGAATTCAAAGGCCTTGTTTTTTAACAAGCTCTCTTAGTTAATTGCATCTAAACTGACCCTGTCATTTGGTGTCATTGGTGATTAAAGCCTCTCCATACAGTCATTCATCAAACATTTGTTCTGTGGCTTCCACAGGCCAGAAGTCACACGTATCCATTATTGTGACAGCCCAGTGTTTAAGCTTCCTGTTTGTTAAAATAGAAATCTAAAAGCAAAACAGATCCAGATAATTGTTTTTAAAGGTGCACCTCAATACTTCTGAATACACAATGCCTGAGAACAAGAATGAAGTCGTTATTTTAAAATCATCTTTCTGAGCTTGGAGGGGAAAGCAGAATTTTCTGTCTTTGGTGTACTCATTTATTACTCAAGGTGGTACACTCTCCAGACAGAACCACAATTGAGGTACTTTTTCTTTCTTTTTTGGGGGGTAGAAACGTTCTCCAAAGATCTGAGATGGGAATATTTTGTAATATTCTGTTTAGCACCTCAAAAAGAAGGGGTATCAAGAATATTGCCATAGTCCTCCTCCTCCCCTTAGTTCTTTCACTTTTTCTCTTCCTCCTTTTCTTCCTCCTCTTCTTCCTTTTACTTTCCCCCTTTTAACTTTTATTCCCCTTCTTCTCCTTTTTCCTTTTCTTTCCTCTCCTCCTCCTCCTCCTCCTCCTCCTCCTCCTCCTCCTTCAGTTTATCACTTTCCCGTAGCCCATAGGGAAATCTGAGACTCTGTGTAGGCCAGTGATGATGATGTGGGCTCTTTGCTCAGGAAAATGAGTAGGTGGGAGACAGAGGCTTGGAATGAAGAAAACAGTTGCTACTTTTTAAACTAAACTTTCCAGTGTTGGGGCTTTATTTCCATTAACTTACATATGAATGTCTTCGAGTATTCTTTCCAGTAAGCCAATGTGCTGCTTGGATTCTAGACAGGAATCTTACTGTCCTAAATTTCTATGGTATTCATATAATGAAACCGTGAGCTATGTAATGGAAACACAAAGATGAATGGTCTATGATCCTGGCACTAGGGAACCTCATTATTTAGGTTAGAAAATAAAAACATAATAAGCACTTTAAATTGAATTCTCACAAAATGTCATAAGGAAACTGAAGCATGTGAGGCCCCACCAGTATAGGACTTGACTCAAGGCTTGAACCTACAGCATTTAAGAGTCAGTCCTTGAAGTTCTGAGGACTCACAGAGAAGGAAGGATTTGAGGCCTATGATCATGTTTTGGCTTAGTCTTGAAGAACACATGGTAGACTGCACCCTCCTGGAGGATAAACCAGGTGAGGACATTCAATATATAAGAAAGGGAAGATGAAAGATTGTCAAAGGGTGAAGAACAACATAGACACTCTTCATCTCTAGTAAGTCAAGACCTATCTCTTTGTTCTTAGGCCATTGATTAATTATCTACATGTGTTCATATCATTTGGTTTAATTATATAGTTGCCCAAGGAAGTATATTAAAAGCAAAAACTTGGAAAGGAAAGCCTGAATGAATAATTAATATGAGAAGTATCATGACATACTGGTGGAGAAAGGTACTTAGAGAGCCAGGCAGTAGTATATGCCTGTAATCCCTGAAACTCGGAAGGCTGAGGCAGGAGCATTGCCAAGTTCAAAGCCAGCCTCAGCAATGTAGCAAGGCCCTAAACAACTCAGTAAGACCCTTTCTCAAAATAAAAATAAATAAATAAAGGGCTGGGAAAGTAGCTCATTGGTAAAGCACATGATTCAATCCCTAGCACCCCCCACCAAAAAAAATACTTTTATTTGTATGGGAAAAAATTAAATTGGTACTTGGCTTGTGTGCAGTGGTGCTGTGCCCAGATCTCCCCTTCAGCATGATGGCATTAATGTAATGGGAGTGTTGCTATTGACACTTCACAACTGAATCCTCAGGAATCGTTCTTGTCCTAAGAGAGCTTCCTTGCTGTAGGCTGTGCCCCTCATGAGAACAGCTCATATTTGAGAACTGGTTGATGTAGGAGTATAAATTCCATCAATTTGAGGCATCCTGGGAAGGCCATGCCAGCACTGGAGCTCCCCAGGAATCTGTTGCAGCCTCAGCTTCATCTGCTTCCCCATTCGAATTCTTTCTCTGTTCAAACCTGCTTCCTTCACTTCTTTCCAGATGTTGTTCCTATGTTCATTCTCCAGTAAGCATCATGTATATGAATCATGAACTCAGAAACTGTTTCCCAGGGAGGTCCACCTAAGATGAATCTCTAACTCACACCATACCAGGTAAAGAAAACCAAGGCACAAAGTGAAGAAATAATTTGCACAAGGTCATACATCTGAATAGTGATAGAGCTAGGATTCAAATCTGGGCGGTCTGGATGTCTGGTCCTTACCCTTAGCCACTAATGGCAAAGAAAACATCATGGATGAATCACACAAATATATGGCAGAGCAAATAAACCAAGTCATAAAAAATACAAGCAGTGTGATTCTAGTTATATGAAACACAAGACCAGACACAATGGTGTAAAGAAAGGTAAGTGAATGATTGTAGAAAAAAATCAGAAAGTGGTTATCTGGGAGGTTTTTACACATCTGTACATGCACATAATGATGTTTTAAACTATGCGTATGCTTTCTGTTCACTTTTTTTTGGTGAATGGAACTTATCTCACAATTTTAAAAATTGGAATAAAGAAATCCCTGGTGAGGGGAGGTGACTGCAGCTGAACCCTGAGAAGTGTCTCCCAAGGTCAGCGTTAGGGTTTTACTTCTTTGCTCTTCAGCCACTAACCATGGCATTTTGCAGAAGACTTTCCAAGTTATCTGGTTTGAACAAGGGACTCTGGAGTCCTTGGGTTCCAGACAGGTGTTCACTCCAATTTCTCTTGTTCTAGAGCCATAGATTGCTAAACTATCCATCTCCCTGTGGATCTTCAATGCCTATGTTTTAATTCACCTGTACAACTTTCTCTCTTATATATTGTTTCAGAATCAACATTCTGAAACAAAACTCATCTGTAGCAGAATGAGCTTTTAAAATTCTTTCTTTTTCTTCCTGGGATTCAATTCACATAGCCTGAGACTACAAAGGGAAATAGACATCCTTTCAACATAATAATTAGATTGTCGATCTAGTAGTGTGCAAGATCTGATTACCTTGAAGATAACCACTTTCCTTCAGTGTGACACTGTTTTCCTTTATTCTTATGTTATCGGTCAGGGTCTAGACAGTTGGAGATGAAGGGCTGATAATAAGATCAAAAGAAAGGGAACTACTAGAAGTCTTGAGCAAATGAATGTAACAGGAGAAACAAGTTTGGGGGTAAGAGAGAACAATAGGGCCAACTGAGTGCATGGAAAGTCAAACACTGTGACATTGAAATAGTAAGACAAAGTGTGGCCACAGTGGTGTAACAGACCCAGAAACCACTTTGGACTCCTTAGACATTCCCCCCTTATATGTTTATAATTTTTTCAGCTGTGTGTCAGACAAACATTCAGGCTACGTGGAGTAAGGACTGTGCTCTTCCCTCTCCCTCTCCAAAAGGACATAGTTCTGGAGATTCCACCTTTATCCAATTTACCAACTCTACGAGCATATGCTAAGTATTAAGGATCTGAACAGAAGAGGCACTGAGAAGACAACAGGTCTGTCAGGGAGACAACAGGTCAACTAATAAGGGGAGCCTCACACATGCCATGGGGGGTAGACCTTCTCACACATGCCATGGGGGGTAGACCTTAGGGAAAAAGGAAAGGAATAAACAGGGCCCTGTCTCTGAGTCCATCTAGAAGTTAAAGTAAGTCATCAAAAATAACTTTAAAAATCACATATTATATGTATTCTCCATGAGGATGAGTTGAGGGAGTTTAGACAATGGAGGAAGAGTTTTGGAAAGGAATCTTGCAAGAAAATGTTGAATAGCTGGGGTTTGAAAATAAGCAGTTAAGTAATTATGGTTACCCTGTATTCTGCCTTTTTTTTTTTTTTTTTTTTTTT